>NC_079511.1:4314508-4336686 GCF_000801105.2 Raphanus sativus | reverse complement strand
TTGTAGTATGTGTTTTGCATATGATATATCAATTGTACATGGATGTGCCTTCCCTAACTCCAAATCAACCACCCAAGTAGCCGCATAACAACATTTTTGCTTCAAGCGTCAGCATCCTTTATATTCCTTCTATTGTTCGTGTGCATTATATACATCTTTAAAATACATTGGCTTTTATATGGGCATCACATCGCATACGGTACGTATTCAAGGTAATAAGAAATCCAAAGCTAGTTGTATATATTTGTCTTTAACCGCATGTTTTAAACTATATAGAGTTCTTGTATATAAGTTTCTTTGAAATAAATAATCGTACAAATAATGGATAATCAAAAAGTGGTGTCACCGTCAAGAAGCCGAACCACTTTCTAGTGAATTGGATGTCATGATATGATTAGGTTTGTAGTTTCCTTAGAAATCAACCGAGTAGGTTAAGTATTGTTGGGGAAAAGAAAATACAAGAAGGATTACTGGGAGTGGTTACCTTTTACGAATCTAGCACAGGTTCAGTGATCACTACTAATGTATATATATTCATCATATTATATACAATTTTCAATAAGATCTTCAAATGAAGTCTTGTTATAAATATATATAAAAAAAATTCTTTATTTATAGCAGAAGAAAAGTCTTTGCTGTTGCCTTAACCACTTAACTTCCCTCTTTTTTCTTCCCTTTTTCTGTTTTTCATTTTCTCTTAGTTCACATGTACCTTTGTGTTAACCCTCTTGTCTTTTGTCTTTGTCCTACTACAAAGGTTTTGTATGGGCAATAGATTCTTATTAGAAGAGAACCTATATAATGTTTGTAACTTGTCACAAACATACACGACTTTTCTTCTAATTCTTACTTGCCTCGTCTCTACAACTTCACATGTCTGATTATCTTTGTGGACAGCATTTCGAGAAAGCTCCAGGAAAAATCCGCTGAGTTTATCATGTATATGTTGTCTTCACATGTTTACCAGCTCATGACCACCATAGGTACGCGCACATCAGAAAAAGAAACATCATTACAATTCTTTTTGGGATTATATAAACAACCTTTCTTTTTGAACATGATAAGAACTTAACTCCTAACGAAACGTTACCATGTGTGTGTACGTGTTTGGTGACAAAAAGGTTACCGGAGACACTTATTGAGACAGGGAGGATGGGTCGTTGCTTTGATCATGTTCTTGTCTTTGTTTGAAACTGCAATCTCCCAAAACCAAAGTTCTGATCCAGAAGCAACACAAGTCTTGCAGTTACATTACCAAGATGGACATGTAAGTCGTATATTTTTATTATTTAAGTCCACTAATCAATATACTTCATTAGATGTTAGCTGAATATTAGAACACCCTTTGGAAATGAAAAAAAAAAACTGTTTCTAGCATTCTTCATTAGCTTTCTTGATATGCAAGTCACGTGGCGAGTTTTCAAAACCCTAATCTATATGATTAATTGCAGGTGGTGGTGGACAATGGAATTTTTCAATTAATTTTGTCAAATCCTGAGGGATTTGTAACCGGAGTCCGGTACAATGGTATAGAAAATGTTCTTGACTACACCGGCAATGAACATGATAGAGGGTAAGAATATCTATGTGACTCAGACACTGCCCTAATTCGAGTGTTTAAACTCCATGATACTGAAATTCAATTGTTCTGATTACTGCAGTTACTGGGACTTAGTGTGGAATTTTCCAGGGAAAAAAATTAAGAAGTCCAAAGGCACATTAGACCGGTAGATAACTCTCTGTTTATAGTTAATACCAATAATCCTCCAATGTAAAACTTACTTGGACTAGTTCACAGGATTGAAGCAACAAAGATGGAAGTGATAACGCAGAACGATGATAAGATAGAGCTATCGTTTTCAAGGACTTGGAATGCTTCTTTAACGACGGCTCTTCCTGTGAATATAGACAAGAGGTTGTTACATAGCAAAGTAAACAAAGCTTTAGTGTTTTGGAATCAATCTTAACGGCATTTGAGTTGATTTTCAGGTTTGTAATGCTGCCGAACTCGTCGGGGTTCTACAGTTACGCCATCTTCGAGAGGCTAAAAGGGTGGCCTGCTGTTGAGCTCGATAATATTCGATTAGTATTTAAGCTAAACCAGGACAAGTAATGATTCTCTTCCTTAGCTATAGTAGAAGTGAATGTTGTTATGATAGTGTTATTATTCCACTTGTTATTTTTTTGTGTAGGTTTCATTACATGGCGATTTCAGATGAGAGGCAAAGGTACATGCCTCTACCAGAAGATCGGATTCCTCCTCGAGGTAAATCTCTTGATTATCCAGAGGCTGTTCAGCTTCTTGACCCTATCGAGCCCGAGCTTAAAGGAGAGGTAATAAAAAAACTCATCTCAGCTTGAAAACAGAGCAATCAAAACAGAGGAAACAGAGGATCATTAATCTTTGGTCACCTTTATTACAGGTGGATGATAAGTATGAATACTCAATGGAGAGTAAAGACATAAAAGTTCATGGATGGATAAGCACGAATGACTCTGTTGGTTTCTGGCAAATCACTCCCAGCAACGAGTTTCGTTCTGCTGGTCCTCTCAAGCAGTTTCTAGGCTCCCATGTCGGTCCAACCAACCTCGCGGTGAGCATAGGCTTTTCTACATTAGAAAGTTGGTATATAAGATGGTTTATAATTCATGTGTGTGTGTGAAATGGAAACAGGTATTCCACAGCACTCACTATGTTGGAGCAGAACTAATCATGAGCTTTGAAGAAGGTGAAGCATGGAAGAAAGTGTTTGGACCTGTCTTTATTTATCTTAACTCTTTCCCTAAAGGAGTTGATCCTCTCTTGCTTTGGAATCAAGCCAAGAACCAGGTCTGTCACATACATAAAATAAGTAGATATGCAATAATGTAAGAATAAAAGAGCTGAGTTGAGTTGGCTGTTTGTTTCAGACAAAGATTGAAGAAGAGAAATGGCCTTATAAATTCACAGCGTCAACTGACTTCCCTTCATCTGACCAAAGAGGATCTGTTACCGGCAGATTACTTGTTCGAGACCGGTACACTATTTACTTTTTTCTTCCTTAAAACTATGTCATTGCCCAGGAGCCGGTTCACAAGCCCAAAAAGGATTAGTCGGTTGGGTATCAACCCGCTGGATATCCCCGGGTCAAAAAAAAATCATGTCATTGTCACATAAAACATTCCTAAGCTGTTGTTTGATTATGTAACAGATACATAAGCAGTGAGGATATACCTGCGAATGGTTCCTACGTTGGTTTAGCTGCACCAGGAGATGTTGGTTCATGGCAAAGAGAATACAAAGTAATTCTTTCAACACATTCATACATGATTCCTTCTTTCTCCCTCTAGTTTTCATGGTAATTATAAAAGATTTCAATTACATTTGACAGAGCTATCAGTTCTGGTCAAAGGCCGACGAGAAAGGATACTTTTCTATCAACAATGTGAGAACCGGTCGTTACAATCTCTATGCATTTGTTCCTGGATTCATCGGTGATTACCACAACGCAACCGTTTTCGACATCTCTCCAGGTCCGAAAACAACAACTAAACTGTTCCAATACATATTGTTACTAACAAAGAGTTAAATATTTGGAACCAGGTACGAATATTAGCCTAGGCGACTTGGTGTATGAGCCTCCAAGAGACGGTGTAACTCTATGGGAGATCGGTGTACCAGACCGAACCGCTGCAGAGTTCTACATTCCTGATCCTAACCCGACGTTTACAAACAAACTATACCTTAACCGTTCTGATAAGTACAGACAATATGGATTATGGGAACGGTATGCAGAACTGTACCCTGATAAAGATATGGTTTACAATGTCGATGTTGATGACTACTCTAAAAACTGGTTCTACATGCAAGTTACAAGGTTGGTTGGTTACCTTCTAACTTTAATTTCAAAGCGGTACTAGAAAGATGAAACTTCGTTAATGTGTGCAAGAATATGTTTTGTAGGAAGCAACCAAATGGAGGATACAACGGTACTACATGGGAAATCAAATTTAAACTCGACGATAAAATGAAAAACTTCACTGGAAATTTCAAACTAAGAATCGCTCTAGCCACATCAAACGTAGCAGAAATGCAGGTGGGCTTTGATTGAACGAACACTCTTCTTTCTACTATAGCAAGTGAAAACATTCGTTTGATATTTTTTTGGTTTTATCTATCTAGGTTCGTGTGAACGATGTTTCTGTGAAGAATCCACCATTGTTTACGACGGGGGAAATAGGAAAAGATAATACGATCGCAAGACATGGTATACATGGACTCTATTGGCTATACAGTGTGGATGTGCCTGGTGCTTCTCTTCGCCATGGAAATAACTCCATATATCTAACCCAACCGCTTGCCAAAAGCCCTTTTCAAGGACTCATGTACGACTATATTCGTCTCGAGTTTCCTGATTCCATCAGTCACCTCACTTAGATTTGTTTTCGGTCTCTATATTATAAAGTTGATTTTAATATATATAACACACATTCTTTTCTCAGTCTTTAGATCATTTACTAATCTTATTTTTCTCCAAGAAGGCTTGGAATCAAAAACAAAATGAACATATAGCCATGGTTTTGGTTTAATATCTACACGTCCTTAGGATATAATTCAGAGCTTTTGGTTTCTACCAAGCATGGAAAGAGATTCAGAGATCAAAATCAAGCTTGAGTGAGATGCCTCTCGAACCATTTCAGATTAGTGGAGTGAACTAGCTTAAACTGTGGCCAAAAAAAAAGCAGACAACAATGCTCAATCTGATTTCATGTTTTGAAACTGGACACAGCCAGAGTGTAAGAACAAAAGCTGTTAAGTAATTAGAGCTCGGTTTTTTGGCTCGACCCAAGCAACCAGCTCCAGAAAGATAACTTACTTGATGGATGCTTATGTTTAGGGTCATCTAGATTAGCATTGCAGAGGTTGTGAAAAGCATGCTTGAGATGAGGGGTCACCACTTTCGCCTGTAAGAGAAAAAGAGACAAAAGAGAGTCATGCATCTCTAGTCTTAACGAGAAAAACGTAAAATATTTTGTAGGAAAATTCAGAGGGAACGATGCAAATTACCTTGAAATCTTCAAGAGGACAGAAATCTTTTCCATCACAACCCTGTTGGCAAAAATGGATAAAAATTGTAAGGAGATGTTAGGAAACCATAAGGAGGAAACTTATTTCTCAAGGAAGTTTTGTCTCAATAGAGTTGAAGTTGGGTTTTCGTGTTTACTAATCAGATGGAAACTTACTGGAACTGCAATAGGAAGCTCGTTGTGCAGAACCTGGACGAAGTACTTTGGCGAGGAAGCTGCAGGACAACTGTAGAGGACAAGCATGTTGTTCGCACCAAAAGGAGCCATGGTGCTGCCTTTAAAGTCCCTGGTTTTAGGAGGCTGGGGAGGGAGTTCCAATGGTTTCTCCTTCTGTATTTTCTCAAACTCTGAAATATTTCAAACCTTTTTTTTAAGAAACAAGCCTTAAAAGGAGAAATTATCTGTTTCACAACAAATGCAAGGAATCTGACCAGATGCATCAAGGAAAAGCCCAAGAAGACAAGAGAAGGGAACTATTGTTTCGGCATGTGCGAACCTAAGTCTTGCTTTCTCGTAACTTCCTTGTGGAAGATTTTCTGCATGACAAAATAATTAAATCTGGTTAGCAAGATGATAAAAGAATAATTCCTTCTTTCTGAGTTTCAAGTTGGGCATTTACCTTCACGGGCCTTGATAGCTTCTTCCATCGAATGCAAAACATCTTCGAGCAATGGAACTCCCATTTTGTAGTTCAAGGAGTTTCCATAACCTTTGAGAATAAACACTTCCAAGTCATCTGCCCATTCCAACAAAGCAACCTACAGTTGATTGTGTGTTACAAAATAACTAGCCTTAAATCCATAAGGTAAAGAATATTCAAACATTAAAGAAAGAATTTTCAAACTGTACCTCAGATGGCGTGAAAAGTTCACAGCTTTGATTAGTTACATTAAGCAATGATGCTTCCTGAAATTTTGAAAACAACTTTTTAGCATTCCAATCTATTCATCACAGACAACTATGCGTGATAGCCCCACAGGAAAGGAAAGGTAATAAACTTAAAGTAAGAAGGAAGCACCTGCTTGCACAGAAACCAGAGAGAGGAAATGTCCTGTTTCGTGAAACTTAAATCATGCCTCTTTGCAACGGAAGCTGTAATCTTATTCAGAACAGGTTCCTTGAGCTTATCCACAGCAGGCTCTTTAGCTTTTCTATAACTCTGCATTCACAGACCATTTTTCAAAAAGGTAAAACTCAGAAGCAAAAAAAAAAAAAAAACTGAATAATACTTTACTATATTGAGGATGAGTCAATCAAAACTATACCTTGTAGTTTTGACAACACTCAAAAAACCTCAGCTTGGTATCACTAGCACGATTCTCACTAGTGACAGCGAATGCTCTGTTACGACCTGGTCCCAGACCTCCTTTCTCGCTGAATAAACCCATTCCAAATGCCACAGCACTTGCAGATGCCCGAGGAATCTACAAATAGACTTTAAACAATTCAGAAAAAATTGATTGGCCAGAAAAAAAAACGAAAGAAACTCAAAAAGCAAACCACCAACCTGTGTAGCTCTAATGGTATAGACGTCAGGGTGATAATCCTCTTCGAACAAAGTAGGAAACCGTTCCCTAACCCTGATTCCAAGCTGGTACAATTCATCCTCGCCTTGACTGATCAGCTCTCCGCCTTTCACTTTCCCTTGCCAAGGAGATACCCATCTTCCTAACCAACCAGGAATCTTGTCTGAAGGCAAGTTCCTAGCTTCAGCGTCTCTTAACAGTTCCTTTAACCTGCCAGCTAAATTCTCCAGTTCCCGCAACCTTTTCTTGGTCGGAGAACGAGTCCCATGCCTAGCCTAACATATTATAAAAAAGATCCCACCATCTTAGTATCCATCAATCCTCATCACATTTTCTCCAAGATATATAAGTTAATAAGCTTACCACAAGGTTAAGGTGGATAGGTGTACACTCGCTGGGGACATTTGACCCTTCAATTAAATTTTGTGTAACATCTTTCGAAACAGAGTATCTGCATTCCAAAATCCAAAATTAATAATTACAACTAATTATTGTAGACAAGTAAACAGTAATCCGACCAATTTAAGTTATACAAATTCAGACCACGACGAGAAGTGTTGTTCCTGATTCGATGAAAAAAACATCTGAGAGAGTTTGTAATAAGAGTGAAAGGAGAAAGAACCTGGTGACGGTGGATAAGTGATGACGAACATCGAAACCACCTTGATCTGCCTGTGCAATAACGAATAAACAACACAGTACGATCCAAACAGTCTTCGTCGCCATCTCTCTCTCTCTCGCTCGCGCTTTCTTATTTCCTTCAAGAGGATGGTCCTCAAAACTTTCCGTCTTGCTTATAACACGCTACTGCTTCGTGTCACACGTAATAACAGCACATGGGTCACGGACACGTGTCTATTCGTACCGTTTATTGGTTAAGTCTTCTGATCTCCAAATATTTTTTTGGTAATTGGTTTGGTTCGGTTAGGTTTTCCAGTAAGCAGACAACTTCAATTGGTTTATAAATGTGGAAACCAACCATGAGAACTGAAATAATAAAAAATGGATTCAAAAACAAGAACCACAGATCAAGTGCACAGAGGCAGACTCACGTTGGAGAATAAACAAACCATAGATGAAGCAACAAGACTAGTTTGCTTACAAAATGTTACTATAAGCAACAAGACTCGTTTGCTTCTCCTACTGTCAATGCTCAATGCTAACACCATTGACTGACTCGTGAACCAATATAGATTCCTCAGAACACATGCAAGGCTAATCACAAAAAAATATATATTACCGCCTATTGAAGGGGAGAGCTAACTACAGCTGGGAACAAGTCTTCGCCAGCAATATGCCCTTTGATAACATAAATGAATAAAATAAATAAAAGAACCAATCTTACAGCTAATTGTTGGGATCATACTTTATTCAAAGCAACGTGAGTCAAACGCATTTGACAATTTCGTGACCAATACTTCTCTCTCTTCTTTCTCTTTTCCAGTGCTTGAATGTGTGTCTGCACGTTTAACCTGTCATGAGGAATGAGGTCCAACCTCCACGCCACGGTTTATAAAGACTAATTAATTATCTGCGCATTTGCAAACTCCAAGAAGAAGAAGACTCATGGAGGAGTTTCAAATTCCAGAACCTGGACGTCACAACAACATGAGCGACATTCGATCCCTTGAGCACAATCAACGCAAATGGTGGATCTCTGTTTTCTCCTTCGGCTTCTTGATCTTAGCCGGAGACTCCCTCGTCATGCTTCTCTTGAACTTCTACTACGACCAAGACGAGCGTTCACAGAATGACCAAGACCAACAGTACAGAGGAACATGGACGCAAGCTCTGCTTCAGAACGCTGCCTTCCCCATCCTGATCCCACTCTTCTTCCTCTTCCCTTCACCAAAACCAAACCCGGATACAGTCTCGGATCAAACCAACAATCGTGTTATCTTGCTATACGTTTCTCTTGGTGTTATTGTCTCTGTTTACAGCAAGCTATACGCGCTGGCCAGATTATACGTAGGTTGGGGTATCTTGGTACCAGCTCAGCTGATACTAACCTCCCTCTTCTCAGCTTTCATAAACCGTCTCAAGTTCAACAGATGGATCATCATATCGATACTCTTCACTCTTGCGGCAGACTTCTTTTGCTCCCCTGCGTTTTCCGGAGCTCCTACCGAAGATGAATCTTATACTTACGGCATCAAGGCTTGGCTGATACTCATACTCCCTACTCTCGCCTTCTCCTTGTCTCTCTCCCTAACGCAGCTCGGGTTCGAGAAAGTCTTGGCCAAGACAAAACGGTATGGTGGTAACAACAAGAAGGTGGTGTTCCGGATGGTGCTGGAGATGCAAATCTGTGTTTCCTTCGTCGCCACGCTCATTTGTCTAGCGGGTCTGTTTGCTAGCGGTGAGTTCAAGGAGTTAAAAGGAGATAGCGAGAGGTTTAAGAAAGGGAGAGCTTACTACGTTCTGAGTTTGGTCGGTCTAGCTCTCTCCTGGCAGGTTTGGGCGGTGGGGCTGTTAGGTCTGGTGCTCTTGGTGTCCGGTTTGTTCGCCGATGTTGTTCATATGTGTGCTTCACCGGTTGTGGCTCTGCTCGTTGTGCTGGCTTTTGATTTCGAGGATGATGAGTTTGGTTGGCAGAGAAGAGGTGCTTTGGTAGGAGCAGTCTTGGCTTTAGCTTGTTACTTCTATTACCTGCACAAAACAAAGAAGAAGGAGATGGCAGAACTGAACAAAAGAGAGAACGACAACAACAGCGAAGAAGAGGCTTAAGTCTCTGCTCTTTTGTGTACAATAATGTATAGATGATTATTTATGTGTCCTGCAAGTAACATTTATTGATTTCGAAAGTTGTATACATCCAAATGAGAGACTTACTAATACATATCACAACAACAGCTATAAAATAATCATCTCTCAGCTTTAGATAAACTAATCCAAGCGCCTTTATAACTCTTCTCTTACATAACCCATTCCTCGAATCTACCAAGTTTATTCGACGCATTCTTCTTCCAGAAGGGCTTGATCTCTGTGACATTACCAGTTTTCTGCAAGTAAAAAGTATAAGCTTCATCAGTCAACAAAAGCATAGGAGTAGAGCAGTGTGATCAGTAGAGTACCTTAAGGCAAAGGCTTCTGGTTGTGTCACAGACAGGGTAATCACGAGGACAACAATGACGACCGTCTTTGCAACACACAGCAGACTCTAACTCGCAGCATTTCCACGAGAGACACAAACCGAACAAGTTTCTCGCACAGCAACAGGTCTCGTTAGCTGAGCAATAGGTGAAAAGGTTGCATTTCGTGGGGCCAGGAGGTGACGGTGGAGGAGGGTTTGGATGCGTCTTGACGGGATACGAAGCGAGCATGTTGATTCCACACACTCCTTCTGAACTTCCCGTGTTACGCTGCATGTGCATAAACCCATCCATTCCCCAACTCTTTCCCCACGAGTTCTTCACGATCCAGTAATCAACACCGTTCTGTGAACCGTATCCTACGATGAGCACTGCGTGGTCTAATGATGTTGAACACGGGCCAGAGAATATTCCCTGCTTTTCAAAAGGCCAAATGTTCAATACAAAGAACATTCAGAGAATAGAGTTTAGGTGTATCTGTTACCTTAGAGTATAGCTGAAACGCTCTCTCGCTGCCACAGATACCAACACTAACAGGCTGAGCCGCTACAGCTTCCAATAACGCTTTCTCGTCATTTGATTTCACACCAGCATAGCTATCAATTGTCACAACCCGTGTTTTCAACTGCAGAACAGAAGAGACACATATGTGATGTCAAGTATCAAGGAAGCAAACAGGGAGGTAGAGAAAGCAAAGTGATAGATACCTTATCTTTCTTGCAGGTACCATCACGTTCTTGATAAGGATAATCTTTCTCAGTGTCGATTCCATGGTTTTTAATGACAAATTCAAATGCATAGTCCATGAGACCACCATTGCAGCCATCGTTGTAGGACTTGTCACAATCGATGAGTTCTTGCTCAGAGAGGCTGATGAGATCTCCTGTTACAATCTGATTGATTCCTTCCATAGCTCCAGTCGCCGAGAAAGACCAACACGCTCCTATAAATGTAACCACAACAATAATCACCCACTAACAAGGATATTTGCTTCTAAACTTTCCTGATTGGTTTCAGTTACACCACAAGATAACTTCTATTTGTAATATCTATCTATCTTATATCTCTGCCATAATTAGACATGAAAAGAAAAGTAAGAAAAAAAACTTATTATACTCCTAAAATGCAAAAAGCATGAAAGAGATGCATTATAGTTCCAAACTATGTCATGATGATGATTGGTCTTCATGCAACATAGATGAATCAGCATCCTTGTCATAAATCCTCAAAGATCCCAGATTTCAATTTTTTTTTTGTTACTTCCCGATCTAAGTTCCATCCTAAAGTCTTGATCTTTGAATCACCCACTAACTCATTGAACTCAAAAAAGCTCCTATCAAAATCAAATCTGATGAACAGAGCTAAGAAAATCAAAAAGTACCGCAGCTTCCTTGATCTTTGACATTAGTAACAGCTCCTTTCTTCCTCCAATCAACAGAATCTGGAACCTTCCCACCAAATTTCTCAACGCTCTGTCCCTTATCCATCATCATCAGCAACGGAGCTGCTGAAGCAGAGAGTCCAAGACGAGAGGCCTTGAACTCGTGGTGAGTCAGATCCGCGAAGGCGTTGCCGAGTGAGAGAGAGTAAGTAGCGTTAGCGATGTCGTTGTGGCGTGTGACGAAGTCGTGATTGTCTTTAAAGATTTGGATTCTGCGTTGCCTCTCTGCTTCCGAAGCGTACGTTTTGCCGTGTCTCTGGCACCAAGCGTCGAACAGCTCGGAGATGTCATCGGAAGATGGTGACGAGAAGCTAGGAGAAATAACTAGAAGAAGGAAGAAGAAAGTGAGAGAGAGAAAGTAAGAAGACGACGATGATGGTGACATCTCTTTTCCTTACAGGGAAACCAAAAACAAGAAGAGCTTTTTGTTTGGTCGTCGTCGTGGAGAGATAGTTTTGTCCTAGTAACAAGGAGACTTTAGCCAGTAAGATGCAACAGCGTTTACAAAACGCGAAGCTGGCGTTTATAATTAAGCGTTTAGCGTTGAAAACTGAAGGGGCTTGTAGAATGATTGGATCCGGGTTATCGATGATTGGGCCAGACAAGCTAGGCCCATTACAATCAAAATTCAAATGCTACTCTTGGCTGAAATCATTGTTTGTGTTTTTTTTTGGTCAACAATAAATTAATTGTTAAATGTAAAACATAGCATATACTTTTGTAAGCAAAAAGAAAGCTACTTTAACCCTTTTTAGGTTATAAGACCACTCCCTGTTGGACCTACTTACGACTTTATGGCATTAGCCCTTTTTAGCATATACTTTTTTTTTTAATTTCAATTAGTATAATATATATTAAGATCACGCGGAGACCAGAGAGTAGTAGTAGTAACTGGTAAGTAACCAAGCAAATACCAAATATGCTTTACACTAATCTCATATATATTATCAAATACGTTTACAATTCTTTCCACTATATACTTACGAGAAAAAGAAAACATACAAGTGTGGCTAGTGGCTTATTATGATGAGTGATGATAGAGAATAGAACGAGTGACAAAGAAACAAACACATCTTCACACTGTTGAAAAGAAAGATAGTAGTGTGGCGTGGCGTTCAGTCTTTACCTAACTGTCGACAAGTAAAGGCTACTTTTTACTACTATATAATAATCAGCAAATACGAACGTGCCTTTTTCTCTTTTTGAAAAATATAATATTTTTTCAATTCTAAGAACATTTATTGCTGTTTTATCAGAAGGTCATACATTAGAATAATATATGTTGTCCCCCATGTAAATGCATGTTTTAATTTAAACTTGAAATCGATGGTATTTTCTTTTATAAAAATCCATCCACAACTACTATATTTGTCGGAAATAAGGTCATAGATCAAAAGTTTGAATATCAGGTTATATTAGGTAGGCTAACTGGCTAACGTTTGAAAAATTGCTTCTTATTAATGTCACAATACGACATCAGAATAAGAAAGTCTACTTATTAAATTTTAGTAAATTAACGGGTCACCATAGTTTAATTGATAATATGTATTCCTGACATTTACTATATCATAACGCATACAAATTCGGTAGTACCATAAACAGTAATATAAAAATTATTAAAATGTATAAAAGAAATAAATGAAAAGGATTAAAAGATATCAATGCTTATAATGATGAGTTGTCCTTTCATAATCTCGCTTGATTCAAAACGGTAGAGACAAACAAACGAAGGTAGAAGAAGAAGAAGAAGACGAAGTGGAGAGTGAAAAAAAAATCTAAGCTTTAGCGTTTTTCTTCTATATCTGATCATCAATCATCGATAAATTTTACTTTTTTTCATGTAAAAGAAGCTCATCAATCGAAGAAGACAAATCGTCAAATGTTTCATTTTGCTTCCCTTTCTTCATTAGAAAACTCGAGGTGTTCATCATCACCTGTTGAATAATCTTTTTAAATGGTTTCGCTCCACTGTGCTCTTTTTTTACTTCTTTTTTAATCCCCTGTTGTTGAATTAGGGTTCTTCTGGGTTGCTAGCAACTGTTTTTGCCTGATTCTCTTTTTGTTTAGTTGCTGAGACTGAATTTTCCAGACAATCTACTAATCAAGTTTTAGCCGGAAGTAGATCTGATCTTTTATTCCTAGGCTGTAATAGTGTATCATCCCCACTAGCTCAAAGTTCCATCAGTGATTCAAAGTTTCAAACTTTCCCCTGTTAAATTAACTTGTTCTTTTACCTCTTTGTGATCAAAAAAAGTGTTCTTGTAAAAGCTGACGACTATTCAAGATCCTTGAGTGAACGTTTTCCTTGCCTTGAAATGACACTAGGTAGATCAGTTCTTTGATGGGATGGGACACCAAATCACCAAGTGTCATGATACCATCAACCACTACTAGTACGTGCTATCTTCAGAGTAAAAATACCGATGGCTTCTTCTGGACTGGGAAACGGAGTAGGCAGTTCGAGATCTTCCAAAGGTGTAAAAGCCTCTTCTAGCTCAGTCGATTGGTTGACCAGAGATTTGGTTGACATGAGGATAAGGGACAAGGTCGAGACTGATGATGACAGGGTAACTTGTTTGCTTTTGAGTCTCTCTCTTTTACATGTTTGTTCAATTTTTTTTTAGCTGGAAACCAGTACCAGTACCAGGAGCTTATCTATGTCATGCGGTAGCTTACAGTTTTTTGTTATGGTTTCAGGATAGTGAACCAGATATTATTGATGGCGCTGGCACTGAACCTGGCCATGTGATTAGAACCACACTCCGTGGACGAAATGGCCAATCAAGACAGGTTGGATTGTTATGGAGAATTGTATGGTTAAATTGTTATCTTAACTCTTTCTGATATATATGTTTCTTTTTTTTGGATTGACAGACAGTCAGTTACATATCAGAACATGTAGTTGGTACTGGCTCCTTTGGCATGGTTTTCCAAGTAAGATAACATTAACATCCCTAATGATGCCTGCCTTTTGTGTCTCCATTCCCAACGCATTTATGTTTCCTTTGTGGTAGGCCAAATGTAGGGAAACTGGGGAGATTGTTGCAATCAAGAAGGTTCTACAAGACAAGCGTTACAAGAACAGGGAGCTACAGATCATGCAGATGCTAGACCACCCCAATGTCGTTGCTTTAAAGCATAGCTTCTACACGAGAGCAGATAATGAAGAGGTTTATTTGAATCTTGTCCTTGAGTTTGTCCCTGAGACCGTCAATCGGGCTGCAAGAAGTTACACTAGGACGAACCAGCTCATGCCTTTAATCTACGTTAAACTCTACACCTATCAGGTAACTACTTTCCTGGATTTTTAACATCTTTGTTTCTTTCTTTTCTTTTGCTCCGTGAAGCGTCATTAGCACTCACTTAAATTTTGAGTCTCATTCCGTTTCCGCTGAAGATAATAGTCTCAGTAGATTCTTTATTCTATGGATGTCAAACTGGATTCTTTCTTGTAGTCTCATTCTGTTAATGGTTACAGATTTGCAGGGCGCTTGCTTACATCCATAATAGCTTTGGTCTTTGTCACCGTGATATTAAGCCTCAAAACCTGCTAGTAAGCTCATCTGTATCTCCCTGTTTCAAATGAAAATTATAACAGATGGCAGTTTCTTTGCTGTGACCTAATTCTGTTTTATTATTTTCTGTTTCCTGAGTTCTTTCCCTCTACAACATTTAATAATGTCCTAGTGGGGTTTTAAATTCTGACATGATAATTATACGTACGATTATAGTAACATGCTTCGAGTTCTACAACAAGGCAATGTATACATCTTCAAAGTGGTACTTGGCTTCACTGTACTTAGATTTGACTTTAGATCTGTTGTTGTGCAGGTGAACCCACATACGCATCAGCTAAAAATCTGTGATTTCGGGAGTGCAAAAGTGTTGGTAAGGTTTATTGACGTAGTTTTTTTATAGAATCCATTTGTGGAATATAACAAAAGCTTATTCTCTTTAGGTGAAAGGAGAACCGAATGTTTCTTACATCTGTTCTAGATACTATCGTGCTCCAGAACTCATTTTTGGCGCCAGCGAATACACACCTGCAATTGATATATGGTCCACTGGTTGTGTGATGGCTGAATTGCTTCTTGGACAGGTTAAAGCAAAAAAAAAAAAAAATTGTATTAGATAATTAATATGATTTCTGGTGCTAACCACTCTGATTATTCTTTCCCTCTCTTACGTCTTTGTGTCCTTACTAACTTGTCGTACAGCCTCTGTTTCCTGGTGAAAGCGGAGTCGATCAGCTTGTTGAAATCATCAAGGTAGCCTTCTATTAATTCTTCAAAAGTTAATTTCAAATTTAGAGCAATCACCTGTCTTGTGCGTGATAGAGAGATTCTGTTTACAAGTTGTTCTTCTATCTCTATGCATCAGCTTGTTAGCAGATTGTCAACTTTATATCTGAATAAATACAGGCTTATAGGTTACAGTTTGTTACGTCTGTGGTTGTAAGCTCATAGTCAGTATGAATGATAAATTAATTTGTAGAAGTAGAGAATGCACCTCAAAGACCTTTTCTAGAAAAAAACTTATTTTCCTACTTCGTGTGCTTTTTAATTTATCATGCAGGTTTTAGGAACACCAACGAGGGAGGAAATCAAGTGCATGAATCCAAACTATACAGAATTTAAATTTCCCCAGATAAAACCTCACCCATGGCACAAGGTATGCCTTCTAGTTGTTCATGGTCACCTACCAGGGTATTCATTTCGGGTTTGTCATGTTTTGGAGTATGAATCATTCAATAGTATGCACAACTCTTTTTTTTCTGGGGCTAAATTCATAAAGGATTGTGGCTGTAGTTCTTGTTGAGTATTTCTATCTGGTTGAGGATCTTTTACTAATGACATTCTAGAACTTTGTGGTTTGGACTAAACTGTCTGGCATTTTATTTCCCCAGTGTATATTCTTTACTGTCTGGCATCTTTATTACTGCATATATGATCTTTTTGTGCTCTATTGTCAGGTCTTCCAAAAACGTTTACCACCGGAAGCGGTTGATCTTCTATGTAGGTTCTTCCAATATTCCCCTAATTTGAGATGCACAGCTGTAAGTGCTCGCTCCATGGTTTTGTGCCCTCCGTTATGCAAATATACACTTTCCTGTTGACTCAGGATCTAAAATTATAAGCAAAATGGTGTTTTTCTTTTTTTTTTTTGTAGTTGGAAGCTTGTATTCATCCGTTATTTGATGAGCTAAGGGACCCCAACACTCGTCTTCCCAATGGCCGGCCACTTCCTCCGCTTTTCAACTTCAAACCTCAAGGTACAGTTACCCTTGTTTTTTCTTGTAGGCTTAGTAAATCAACTCTCATGAGATCTATCGTCTATGATCTATCAAAGTTGGTTGGCATGTTGTGTGTGTTTTGCACCTGAACTAAATGTAAAAAACCATATTTTGGTAACCTGCAGAGCTATCTGGCATCCCTTCTGAGATCGTGAACCGGCTTGTACCAGAGCATGCCCGTAAGCAGAACTTCTTCATGGCTTTGGATGCCTAAAGCGCTTATCTGTTTCTTTCTTCTTTTTTTGCTTCTGTATAAACTCTCTAGAGTAATCGGGTATTTGGAGCAACCAGAAGGCATTATACGCCCTTTTGTTTTCAGTGAGTTGTTTGGTTACCGGGACACGAGGATGCATGAAATACAAACAGTACTTGAGTTTGGTACTGGCTATAAGACCACGTGTTTGTTTCACAACCAGTTTATATGATATACATATAACACTTTCTAAATGGATGTGTGATAATTCTATAAAAAAACATATATTCTCCGTAATTAACTGGTTGAAACTAGTAGAGTCGAGGTAGAAAAAGTGGTGGTGAAAAATCCTATAACAGAAGAACAAGACAAACGTTGGGATCCTCCCCCATTCTCACGTTTTAAATGTAACACTGATGGTTCATGGAAACAAGAAAGTGGAGTAGGGGGTGGGGACAGGATTTTACGCGATCATGATGGTCTAATGTTATGGGCAGAGGCAAAGATGTTACCGGATGTAGGTTCAGTGCTAGAAACAGAGGCTGAAGCTTTGAGATGGGCAATGTCTTCATTGACTCGCTTTGGATACAGAGATGTGTTGTTTGAAACAGATTTTCAAGTGCTAGTGAAGATGTTACAGGGTGTAGAGGAGATATAGCCAAGGATGAAGCTCATCATGCAAGATATTAGCATCATGCTATCCTGTACAGAAGGTTTTGAAGTGAGGTATTATAATAGAAACGGTAACAAAGCTGCAGATAAAATAGCGAAAGAGACTGCTATGTTTACATCCATCGTTTCTAAATTGTATTCTATTGTGCCTAGTTGGTTGTGTTCTTGTGTGAAGGCTGATAAGCATTTCGTAAGATATTGATTTGGCTAATATAGTTGTTGAGTTAAAAGAAAAACTGGTCGAAACAAAAAAAAATCAAAAGAAACTGTTTAAACCCTTGTTTGAGCGACGCTGCTGTCTAAAACTCTCTCACCGTCTCCGTCTCCGTCTCTGTCTCTCTTCTCCTCCTTCCCAAATTTTCCGACATGTCGTTGTCTACATTCAACTTCCATCCTTCATCTTCCACCATCAATCTCTTCTGCAACAATAACAACTACTCACCTAAACCCTTTCCCAACTCTCTCGGATTCTCCACCTCTTCTACTTCTTCTTCCTTTGTTGCTCCTCTCAAATTCTCTACCACCAATCACTCCCTTAGCTCTTCGAATCGCGTCCAAAGGCGCCAACTTTGGCTCCGCTGCGTCTCCACGGAGTCCGAGCCGTCGTCTACTTCGGCTGTTCCCGGCGGCTCTGGTAAATTCCGGCGTTGCCCTTTCTAGCTCGATTCGACTGATTAAAAATGAAACCTTTACGATTTATAAAGCAAATTTGGTAGCTTTTCCATCAGTTGTTGACTGTGAAGTGTGAACTTAGAACGCACAATGCCTCCTTTCTCTTACTATTTGATCTGAGACAGATAGAATCGTATTATATTGTGCAGAAGAGAGGATTGTTGTTCTTGTAATCGGTGGAGGAGGGAGAGAACACGCCCTCTGTCACTCCCTGAAACGCTCTCCTTCCTGCAATTCTGTGCTATGCGCACCTGGAAACCCCGGCATCACCAGCTCCGGAGATGCTGAGTGCGTCCCTGACCTTGACATATCAGACAGTTCGGCTGTCATCTCGTTCTGTCGAAAACTGAATGTGGGTTTAGTGGTTGTTGGTCCTGAAGTGCCTCTTGTTGCTGGTCTCGCCAACGACCTGGTTAACGCCGGTATCCTCACGTTTGGACCTTCTTCTCAAGCTGCTGCTTTGGAAGGTTCCAAGAACTTCATGAAGAATCTTTGCCACAAATACAATATCCCTACTGCTAAGGTTTGGCTTCACTATTAGAAGAAAGAATCTTTGGCTCAACTATTAGCTTATAGGTCTCTACTGTAACTGAATGTAGATTGTCTATATGGTTTGGTTGAGAGTGTCTCATCTTATCATATGGATTCTTATTTAATTTGGTTTAAACACTGACATATTCAATAAAATGCAGTATAAGACATTTTCTGATGCGTCTGCTGCTAAAGAATACATCAAAGAGCAAGGTGTACCGATCGTGATCAAAGCAGACGGCTTAGCAGCAGGAAAAGGAGTCACTGTCGCCATGGAGCTAGATGAGGCCTACGACGCTGTTGACTCGATGCTGGTGGAAGGCGTGTTTGGTTCCGCAGGATGTCAGGTGATCGTGGAGGAGTTTCTCGAGGGAGAAGAAGCTTCATTTTTCGCGCTTGTGGATGGAGAGAACGCCATTCCTCTGGAATCTGCTCAGGACCACAAGAGGGTTGGTGATGGAGATACGGGTCCTAACACTGGAGGAATGGGAGCTTATTCTCCTGCACCGGTTCTGACTAAGGAGCTAAAGGATGTGGTGATGGAGACTATAATTCATCCTACCGTTAAAGGAATGGCTGAAGAAGGTTGTAAGTTTGTTGGTGTTCTGTTTGCTGGTCTGATGATCGAGAAGAAGTCCGGTTTACCTAAACTGATTGAGTTCAATGTCCGGTTTGGAGATCCAGAATGTCAGGTGAGGAAAATAAACTAGTGTAGTCTCAGTTTGACTGTTGTTACAATATTCAAAAAAAATTACCACCTAGGCGTTTTCTAGAGAACTAGTTAGTTAAGATTATTTAGTCTACGTGTTAACGAATTATTAATTTATTTTATATATATTTTACATATATATAAAATACTTTAGTTTTTATAGTTTAATTAATTTATAGAACCATGGTTGTTTGTAAACACTGGAGCTTCTTGTTTTAATACAGGTACTGATGATGCGTCTAGAGTCTGACCTCGCAAAGGTTTTGCTAGCTGCTTGTAAAGGCGAGCTAAGCGGCGTGTCGCTTGACTGGTCAAAAGATTCAGCGATGGTGGTTGTAATGGCAAGCAAAGGTTACCCCGGTGCTTACGAGAAAGGAACGATCATCAGAAACCTTGAAGAAGCTGAAACCGTTGCTCCAGGAGTGAAGGTTTTCCACGCAGGAACGGATGTTGATGCAGAAGGGAATGTTGTTGCGAGTGGAGGACGTGTTCTTGGGGTCACGGCGATGGGTAAAGACTTGGAAGAGGCGCGTGAAAGAGCCTACTTGGCGGTACAAGAGATCAAATGGCCTGGTGGTTTCTTTAGGAGTGATATTGGTTGGAGAGCGCTTCGTCAGAAACAAGTAGCTACAAAAGAGTGAGTGAAGAGAAAAGAACTTTGTTGTGAACCAGAACATTAAAGACTCACTTTATTCTGTTATGAGATTATTCAAAATAGCTTTCTTTTCATTGAATTTTAAATTTTATTCAAAGTTTTAAAGAATGTTTAGTTCCATCAATTATATTCATCTAACCATACCACCATTTGAGCTCTTTGTACTTTATCATCAAGTTTTTTTGTGTTTTTCTTTTTATTGTTATGCTCTAGAGGAGTAATTCATATTATAGTTAATATGTTAAGCTCTTTTCTTACGATGAAGAAGAATCAAGAGATTGGAAAAAAAACTTGGAATAGTAAATTGATAACCAAAAATATAATATAAAATAAAGAATAGAGCTAGTTGATATTTTAAAGAGAAATAACTTCAGGTAATATTAAATCAAATTTTTCTTTCCAATCTAGCATGATTTAATTTGATCTAATAGAAATAATTATCATGTTATTCTCATTATTAATCCTTTAATAATATTATTAAAAATTTGAATTTTGAATTGAGCAGGTTTTCTTTCTGTGATTTTATCTTCTTCAACTATTTCTATCAGTTTCGCCATCATCAATTCCACTGTATCGAAATTGTGGTTGTCCATTATCTCATATAAACAAGTTTTTGTCATATCTCGTTCCAAATATCAACTATTACTATTTTATTGATTAGTTTTCAGTTCAAAATTATTATGTCAGTTATCAATCGGATTTTTTTTCAAAGTTATTCACAATTATCACTGTCTATAATTAATTTGATATAATTTTGTGATTTTGAGGTTAAGTTAAATTGTAGGGCCGTAGATTGTATTAGGTTGTTTTAATTGCTTTTTGAATTAAGTTGAAAGGATTAATCCATGTTTAGAATATCTGTCATAAACCGTCTTTGATTCTATCATGACCTTTGTTTGTTTGTAGGTTACCATTTATTGTATGTAGCAGTGATATTTTAGTGATGATTGTAAATTATTTCACTTAGTTTTAACATTTTATTTTGATCTTTTGATACGTTTTCTGAAGATGGTTAAGATATATTGTCTATGTGGAAATTGGTCTACTAAAAAAAAGTTTGAGTAAGAATTTTCTATTGATAAAAAATGCATATATTTTCACTGTAGAAGACGATATGCATTATGAAGATGATTGCTATTGTTGAAGATTTAGATTTTCAAGCGAAAGATATAACTCTTAGATATGAGAGTTCGTTAGGGATGAAAATAAATGTTGAAGATGTGCAATCTGTTTTTATCGGAAACAACCGTCAGTTAAACACCTTCATCAATAAAATTAAAAGATTTTTAGAATTTATCGCTTGTGTGTAAAAGTTGGTCATATTAAAAGTGACTTGATCTTTATATATGTGTGTGTGTGTTCAATATCAATTAGAAATAGTGTAGAAAGAAGATTGATACTTCAAATTTTCTCATCTTAGAGAAGAGAAGACTAATAACGATCTTTTAAAATCAAAAATTTCGTGTTTTGTTGGATTCTTCCAAAAAAACAAACTTAAATTCAGTATCATTGAAATTGTTTGGACTTTTGTGAGGGTGGCACATGTTAGTTGCGATTTTGCTAGACACACCAGTCAGCCAACTATTAAGGTTCAAAGATGTGATGCAATTGATTTTCCGGTAGGAGGTACTGTGGATGTACTTTATAAAGGTGCTTCTGCTGGAGGAAACAATGGATGTCGAGTGATGCTCGGTGGCAGTTCCTATTGGAGGCATGATCTATTTCTACGATCATGTTGATTTGATGAACGGTTTTATCTCGCGCAACCACTAAATGTCTCTAAATGATATATCTAATTTATTTTACCTAATATCTTTGTCTAATACGTTTTTTAACCTAATATCTCTGTGTAATGGCATATAGATTGTTTTCTACTACTATTGTAAATATAATAAGACTTTGATCCGCGCATCCACACAAATATATTTTTCAAAAATATGTTGTTATTTATTTTCATGTCATTACTATATATTATATAAAGGTCATCATATAATTAAATGTATTTCATATGTACCATCATATAAGTAATACTTAGTTAATACTCTCTCCGTTTCAGAAAATAAGATTTTCTAGAGTTTTTGCGTTTATTAAGAATATAATAAATGTTTTTTTTTGCTAAAACTTGTTGTGAATATAATAAAAGTTTACAACTTAATTTACTATTTATTTTTCTATACACTTTTCAATAACTATCCACCAATAAAAATTTAACTAATTCAAATTTTACAATTAATGTTTCTCAAAAGTATACAAAATTACCTTAAAAATATAGAAAATCTATCTTTTGTGAAAAAAAACTCTAGAAAATCCAACTTTCATGAACGGAG
>NC_079511.1:4210342-4314408 GCF_000801105.2 Raphanus sativus | reverse complement strand
AAATGAGTTTTTCTGCCAAAACCAGAAAAATAAGTTTTTCCACCAAAAACCTGGAAATTGAATTTTTCTGTCCAAATCAAAAAATTAAGGTTTTCTACCAAAAACACAAAAATTTTGTTTTTTTTGTTGAATTGCAAAATCTCATTTTCCGTCAAATTCTCAAAATAGCTAAACAGTGTTAATCATGTTAATATTATTTGCTTTTGTTTTAAAAAGATTTTATGAAATGGGTAACCCTAACCCAACCCCTTCATGCATAGACTATTAGGGTTAATATTGGGTTGGGTTAGAATAGGGTTGGGTTTATATTTTATAGGGTTGGGTTGGGCTGGGTAACCCAATACAACATCCCTAGGTGATGATGATCACCTCCTCGAGTTTTCTGATGAAGAAAGGGAGGAACCAAAGTGAAGCATTTGACGATTTCTCTTCTTCGATTGATGAGCTTTTTTTACTTGACAAGAAAAAGTTAAATTTATCGATGATTGATGATCAGGTATAAAAGAAAACAGAAAAAAAAGCTAAAGCTCAGATTTTTTTTTCTTTTCACTCTTCACTTCGTCTTCTTCTTCTTCTTCTTCTACCTTTGTTTGTCTCTACCGTTTTGAATGAAGCGAGATTATGAAAGGACAACTCATCATTATAAGCATTGATAACTTTAAATCCTTTTCATTTATTTTTTTATACTACATTTTAATATTTTTTATACTACTGTTTATGGTACTACCGAATTGTATGCGTTATGATAATACTAGTAAATGTCAGGAATGCATAATATCAATTAAACTATGGTGACCCGTTAATTTACTAAAATTTAATATGTAGACTTTCTTATTCTGATGTCGTATTGTGACATTAATAACAAGCAATTTTTCAAACGTTAGCCAGTTAGCCTACCTAATATAACCTGATATTCAAACTTTTGATCTATGACCTTATTTCCGACAAATACAGTAGTTGTGGATGGATATCTATAAAAGAAATTACCATCGATTTCAGTTTAAATTAAAACATGCATTTACATGGGGGACAACATATATTCTAATGTATGACCTTCTGATAAAACAACAATAAATGTTCTTAGAATTGAAAAAATATTATCTTTTTCGAAAAGAGAAAAAGGCACGTTCGTATTTGCTGATTATTATATAGTAGTAAAAAGTAGCCTTTACTTGTCGACAGTTAGGTAAAGACTGAACGCCACGCCACACTACTATCTTTCTTTTCAACAGTGTGAAGATGTGTTTGTTTCTTTGTCACTCGTTCTATTCTCTATCATCACTCATCATAATAAGCCACTAGCCACACTTATATGTTTTTTTTCTCGCAAGTATATAGTGGAAAGAATTGTAAACGTATTTGATAATATATATGAGATTAGTGTTATATGAGTAATTCTGAAAACTAAAGCATATTTGGTATTGCTTGGTTACTTACTAGTTACTACTACTACTCTCTGGTCTCCGCGTGATCGTAATATATAGTATACTAATTGAAATTAAAAAGTATATGCTAAAAAGGGCTAATGCCATAAAGTCGTAAGTAGGTCCAACAGGGAGTGGTCTTATAACCTAAAAAGGGTTAAAGTAGCTTTCTTTTTGCTTACAAAAGTATATGCTATGTTTTACATTTAACAATTAATTTATTGTTGACCCAAAAAAACACACAAACAATGATTTCAACTAAGAGTAGCATTTGAATTTTGATTGTAATGGGCCTAGCCTGTCTGGCCCAATCATCGATAACCGGGTCCAATCATTACAAAAGCCCCTTCAGTTTTCAACGCTAAACGCCAGCCGCGCGTTTTGTAAACGTTGTTGCATCCTTACTGGCTAAAGTCTCCTTATTACTAGGACAAAAACTATCTCTCCACGACGACGACCAAACAAAAAGCTCTTCTTGTTTTGGTTTCCCTGTAAGGAAAGAGATGTCACCATCATCGTCTTACTTTCTCTCTCTCACTTTCTTCTTCCTTCTTCTAGTTTCATCTCTGAGCTTCTCGTCATCATCATCTTCCGATGACGACATCTCCGAGCTGTTCGACGCTTGGTGCCAGAGACACGGCAAAACATACGCTTCGGAAGCAGAGAGGCAACGCAGGATCCAAATCTTTAAAGACAATCAAGACTTCGTCACACGCCACAACGACGTCGCTAACTCTACTTACACTCTCTCACTCGACAACGCCTTCGCGGATCTGACTCACCGCGAGTTCAAGGCCTCTCGTCTCGGACTCTCTGCTTCTTCAGCTCCGTTGCTGATGATGGCTAAGGGACAGAGTGTTGAGAAATTCGGTGGAAAGGTTCCAGATTCTGTTGATTGGAGGAAGAAAGGAGCTGTTACTAATGTCAAAGATCAAGGAAGCTGCGGTACTTTTTGATTTTTAGCTCTCTGTTCATCAGATTTCAGATTTGTTAGGAGCTTTTTTAGTTTAATGAGTTAGTGGGTGATTCAAAGATCAAGACTTTAGGATGGAACTTAGATCGGAGAAGTAACAAAAAGTTGAAATCTGGGATCTTTAGGATTCTGGACAAGGATGCTTATTCATCTATGTTACATGAAGACCAATCATCATGACATAGTTTGGGACTACAATGCATCTCTTTCACGCCTTTTTCCTTTTAGGAGTATAATAAGTTTTCTACTTTTCTTTTCATAATTATAAATAGAAGTTATCTTGTTTCGTGTATTACATTCATTGCCTGAGAGACTAATATATAAAAAGTTTGTGAGAGATGTGTTTATTTCAGGCAGAGTTTCAGCAAATTAGAACACTGTTTCTCAGATGTGTCGTTACTGATTATTTGTTGTGGTACACATTTATAGGAGCGTGTTGGTCTTTCTCGGCGACTGGAGCTATGGAAGGAATCAACCAGATTGTAACAGGAGATCTCATCAGCCTCTCTGAGCAAGAACTCATCGATTGTGACAAGTCCTACAACGATGGCTGCAATGGTGGTCTCATGGACTACGCTTTTCAATTTGTCATTAAAAACCATGGAATCGACACTGAGAAAGATTATCCTTATCAAGAACGTGATGGTACCTGCAAGAAGGATAAGGTTATCACACTTTGCTTTCTCTTCCTCCCTGTGTTGCTTCCTTGATACTTGACATCACATATGTGTGTCTCTTCTGTTTTGCAGTTGAAAACACGGGTTGTGACAATTGATAGCTATGCTGGTGTGAAATCAAATGACGAGAAAGCGTTACTTGAAGCTGTAGCGGCTCAGCCTGTTAGTGTTGGTATCTGTGGCAGCGAGAGAGCGTTTCAGCTATACTCTAAGGTGTGTTGGATGATATACAGATGCACCTACTCTATACTCTGAACGTCTAAAGTTTTCTTTGTTTGAAATCAATGCAGGGAATATTCTCTGGCCCATGTTCGACATCACTGGACCACGCAGTGCTTATCGTAGGATACGGTTCAGAGAACGGTGTTGATTACTGGATCGTGAAGAACTCGTGGGGAAAAAGCTGGGGAATGGATGGGTTTATGCACATGCAGCGTAACACGGGAAGTTCAGAAGGAGTATGTGGAATCAACATGCTCGCTTCGTATCCCGTCAAGACGCATCCAAACCCTCCTCCACCGTCACCTCCAGGCCCCACGAAATGCAACCTTTTCACCTATTGCTCAGCTAACGAGACTTGTTGCTGTGCGAGAAACTTGTTCGGTTTGTGTCTCTCGTGGAAATGCTGCGAGTTAGAGTCTGCTGTGTGTTGCAAAGACGGTCGTCATTGTTGTCCTCGTGATTACCCTGTCTGTGACACAACCAGAAGCCTTTGCCTTAAGGTACTCTGGTGTGGATTGTGTATATACTGATCACACTGCTTTTAGTTGACTGATGAAGCTTATACTTTTACTTGCAGAAAACTGGTAATTTCACAGAGATCAAGCCCTTCTGGAAGAAGAAGAATGCGACCAATAGACTTGGTAGATTCGAGGAATGGGTTATGTAAGAGAAGAGTTATAAAGGCGCTTGCATTCGTTATCTATAGCTGAGAGATGATTATTTTATAGCTGTTGTTGTGATATGTATTATTAGTAAGTCTCTCATTTGGATGTATACAACTTTCGAAATCAATAAATGTTACTTGCAGGACACATAAATAATCATCTATACATTATTGTACACACAAAAGAGCAGAGACTTTAAGCTTCTTCTTCGCTGTTGTTGTCGTTGTTCTCTCTTTTGTTCAGTTCTGCCGTCTCCTTCTTCTTTGTTTTGTGCAGGTGATAGAAGTAAGAAGCTAGAGCCAAGACTGCTCCTAACAAAGCACCTCTTCTCTGCCAACCAAACTCATCACCCTCGAAATCAAAAGCCAGCACAACGAGCAGAGCCACAACCGGTGAAGCGCACATATGCACAACATCAGCGAATAAACCGGACACCAAGAGCACCAGACCTAACAGCCCCACCCCCCAAACCTGCCAAGAGAGAGCTAAACCGACCAAACTCAGAGCGTAGTAAGTTCTCCCTTTCTTAAACCTCTCGCTATCTCCTTTTAACTCCTTGAACTCACCGCTAGCAAACAGACCCGCTAGGCAAATGAGCGTGGCGACGAAGGAAACGCAGATTTGCATCTCCAGCACCATCCGGAACACTACCATCTTCTTGTTGTTACCACCATACCGCTTTGTCTTGGCCAAGACTTTCTCGAAGCCGAGCTGCGTTAGGGAGAGAGACAAGGAGAAGGCGAGGGTAGGTAGTATGAGTATCAGCCAAGCCTTGATGCCGTGAGTATAAGATTCATCTTCGGTGGGAGCTCCGGAAAACGCAGGGGAGCAGAAGAAGTCGGCCGCAAGTGTGAAGAGTATGGACACGATGATCCATCTGTTGAACTTGAGACGGTTTATGAAAGCTGAGAAGAGGGAGGTTAGTACCAGCTGAGCTGGTACCAAGATACCCCAACCTACGTATAATCTAGCCAGCGCATACAACTTGCTGTAAACAGAGACAAGAACACCAAGAGAAACGTACAGCAAGATAACACGGAGAAAGGGAGGATGGCGATTGTTGGTTTGATCAGAGACTGTTTCCGGTTTTGGTTTTGGTGAAGGAAAGATGAAGAAGAGTGGGATCAGGATGGGGAAGGCAACGTTCTGAAGCAGAGCTTGCGTCCATGTTCCTCTGTACTGTTGGTCTTGATCATTCTCTGAACGGTTGTCTTGGACGTAGTAGAAGTTCAAGAGAAGCATGACGAGGGAGTCTCCGGCTAAGATCAAGAAGCCGCAGGAGAAAACAGAGATCCACCATTTGCGTTGATTGTGCTCAAGGGATCGAATGTCGCTCGTGTTGTTGTGACGTCCTGGTTCTGGAATTTGAAACTCCTCCATGAGTCTTTCCTCTTCTTGGAGTTTGCAAATGCAGTAGATAATTAATTAGTCTTTATAAACCGTGGCGTGGAGGTTGGACCTCATTCCTCATGACAGGTTAAACGTGCAGACACACATTTCAAGCACTGGAAAAGAGAAAGAAGAGAGAGAGAAGTATTGGTCACGAAATTGTCAAATGCGTTTGACCCAACGTTGCTTTGAATAAAGTATGATCCCAACAATTAGCTGTAAGATTGGTTCTTTTATTTTATTCTTTTTATGTTATCAAAGGGCATATTGAACTTGTTCCCAGCTGTAGTTAGCTCTCCCCTTCAATAGGCGGTAATATATTTTTTTGTGATTAGCCTTGCATGTGTTCTGAGGAATCTTTGTTTGATATTTTGGTTCACGAGTCAGTCAATGGTGTTAGCATTGACAGTAGGAGAAACAAACGAGTCTTGTTGCTTCATCTACGGTTCTTGTTTTTCAATATTCTCCAACGTGAGTCCGCCTCTGTCCACTTCATCTATGGTTCTTGTTTTTGAATCCATTTTTTATTTCAGTTTTCATGGTTGCTGGTTTCTTCCACATTTATAAACTATTGAAGTTGTGTGCTTTTAAGAACCGCTTTCGGTTACTGAAAGACCGGACCAAACCAATTACAAAAAATATTTGGAGATCAGAAGACTTAACCATTAAACGGTACGAATAGACACGTGTCCGTGACCCATGTGCTGTTATTACGTGTGACCCGAAGCAGTAGCGTGTTATAAGGAAGACGGAGAGTTTTGAGGACCATCCTCTTGAAGGAAATAAGAAAGCGCGAGCGAGAGATGACGATGAAGACTGTTTGGATCTTACTGGTGTGTTGTTTATTCGTTATTTCACAGGCAGATCAAGGTGGTTTCGATGTTCGTCATCACTTATCCACCGTCACCAGGTTCTTTCCCCTTTCACTCTTTATTACAAAACTCTCTCGTATATTTTTTTCATCGAATTAGGAACAACACTTCTCGTCTTGGTCTGAATTTGTATAACCTAACTGGTCGGATTACTGTTTACTTGTCTACAATAATGATGAGTTGTAATTATTAATTTGGATTTGGTAATGCAGATACTCTGTTTCGAAAGATGTCACACAAAATTTAATTGAAGGGTCAAATGTCCCCAGCGAGTGCACACCTATCCACCTTAACCTTGTGGTAAGCTTTAACTTATATATCTTGGAGAAAAATGTGATGAGGATTGATGAATAGTACACTGAAGTGATGGGGTTTTGTTTAACATGCTAGGCTAGACACGGGACTCGTTCTCCGACCAAGAAAAGGTTGCGGGAACTGGAGAACTTGGCTGGTAGGTTAAAGGAACTGGTGAGAGACGCTGAAGCTAGGAACTTGCCTTCAGACAAGATTCCTGGTTGGTTAGGAAAATGGGTATCTCCTTGGCAAGGGAAAGTGAAAGGCGGAGAGCTGATCAGGCAAGGCGAGGATGAGTTGTACCAGCTTGGAATCAGGGTCAGGGAACGGTTTCCTACTTTGTTCGAGGAGGATTATCACCCTGACGTCTATACCATAAGAGCTACACAGGTTGGTGGTTGCTTTTGAAGTTTCGTTTTTTTTTCTGGCCAAGCAAGTTCTTTTTTGGTTGAAGATGTTTCTTGAATGGTTTAAGTCTATTTGTAGATTCCACGGGCATCTGCAAGTGCTGTGGCATTTGGAATGGGTTTATTCAGTGAGAAAGGAGATCTGGGACCAGGACGTAACAGAGCATTCGCTGTCACTAGTGAGAATCGTGCTAGTGATACCAAGCTGAGGTTTTTTGAATGTTGTCAAAACTACAAGGTATAGATTTGATTGACTCATCCTCAATATAGCAATTAAGGTTATTTGCTTCCGAGTTTTACCTTTTTTAATGGTCTGTGAATGCAGAGTTATAGAAAAGCTAAAGAGCCTGCTGTGGATAAGCTCAAGGAACCTGTTCTGAATAAGATTACAGCTTCCGTTGCAAAGAGGCATGGTTTAAGTTTCACGAAACAGGACATTTCTTCTCTCTGGTTTCTGTGCAAGCAGGTGCGTCCTTCTTGCTTTTCGTCAACATTTTATTACCTTCATTTCCTGTGGACTATATCACACGTACTTGAATCGATTGGAATGCTTAAAGTTTTTTTTTTTTCAAAATTTCAGGAAGCATCATTGCTTAACGTAACTAATCAAAGCTGTGAACTTTTCACGCCATCTGAGGTACAATTTGAATATTCTTTCTTTAATGTTTGAATATTCTTTACCTTATGGATTTAAGGTTAGTTATGTGTAACACACAATCAACTGCAGGTTACTTTGTTGGAATGGGCAGATGACTTGGAAGTGTTTATTCTCAAAGGTTATGGAAACTCCTTGAACTACAAAATGGGAGTTCCATTGCTCGAAGATGTTTTGCATTCGATGGAAGAAGCTATCAAGGCCCGTGAAGGTAAATGCCCAACTTGAAACTCAGAAAGAAGGAATTATTCTTTTATCATCTTGCTAACCAGATTTAATTATTTTGTCATGCAGAAAATCTCCCACCAGGAAGTTACGAGAAAGCAAGACTTAGGTTCGCACATGCCGAAACAATAGTTCCCTTCTCTTGTCTTCTTGGGCTTTTCCTTGATGCATCTGGTCAGATTCCTTGCATTTGCATTGTTGTGAAACAGATAATTTCTCCTTTTAAGGCTTGTTTCTTAAAAAAAAGGTTTGAAATATTTCAGAGTTTGAGAAAATACAGAAGGAGAAACCATTGGAACTCCCTCCCCAGCCTCCTAAAACCAGGGACTTTAAAGGCAGCACCATGGCTCCTTTTGGTGCGAACAACATGCTTGTCCTCTACAGTTGTCCTGCAGCTTCCTCGCCTAAGTACTTCGTCCAGGTTCTGCACAACGAGAATCCTATTGCACTTCCAGTAAGTTTCCATCTGATTAATAAAGGCAAACTCAACTTCAGCTCTATTGAGACAAAACTTTCTTGAGAAATAAGTTTTTTTTTTATCTTATGCTTCCTAACATCTCCTTACAAGTTTTATCCATTTTTTTTGCCAACAGGGTTGTGATGGAAAAGATTTCTGTCCTCTTGAAGATTTCAAGGTATTCTTACAAATATTTACATTTTCTTCGTTAAGACTACACATTCATGAATCATGACTCTTTTTTTGTCTTACAGGCCAAAGTGGTGACCCCTCATCTCAAGCATGCTTTTAACAACCTCTGCAATGCTAATCTAGATGACCCTAAACATAAGCATCCATCAAGTAAGTTATCTTTCTGGAGCTGGTTGCTTGGGTCGAGCCAAAAAACCGAGCTCTAATTACTTAACAGCTTTTGTTCTTACACTCTGGCTGTGTCCAGTTTCAAAACATGAAATCAGATTGAGCATTGTTGTCTGCTTTTTTTTTGGCCACAGTTTAAGCTAGTTCACTTCGCTAATCTGAAATGGTTCGAGAGGCATCTTACTCAAGCTTGATTTTGATCTCTGAATCCCTTTCTTGCTTGGTAGAAACCAAAAGCTCTGAATTATATCCTAAGGACGTGTAGATATTAAACCAAAACCATGTGCTATATGTTCATTTTGTTTTTGATTCCAAGCCTTCTTGGAGAAAAATAAGATTAGTAAATGATCTAAAGACTGAGAAAAGAATGTGTGTATATATATTAAAATCAACTTTATAATATAGAGACCGAAAACAAATCTAAGTGAGGTGACTGATGGAATCAGGATACTCGAGACGAATATAGTCGTACATGAGTCCTTGAAAAGGGCTTTTGGCAAGCGGTTGGGTTAGATATATGGAGTTATTTCCATGGCGAAGAGAAGCACCAGGCACATCCACACTGTATAGCCAATAGAGTCCATGTATACCATGTCTTGCGATCGTATTATCTTTTCCTATTTCCCCCGTCGTAAACAATGGTGGATTCTTCACAGAAACATCGTTCACACGAACCTAGATAGATAAAACCAAAAAAATATCAAACGAATGTTTTCACTTGCTATAGTAGAAAGAAGAGTGTTCGTTCAATCAAAGCCCACCTGCATTTCTGCTACGTTTGATGTGGCTAGAGCGATTCTTAGTTTGAAATTTCCAGTGAAGTTTTTCATTTTATCGTCGAGTTTAAATTTGATTTCCCATGTAGTACCGTTGTATCCTCCATTTGGTTGCTTCCTACAAAACATATTCTTGCACACATTAACGAAGTTTCATCTTTCTAGTACCGCTTTGAAATTAAAGTTAGAAGGTAACCAACCAACCTTGTAACTTGCATGTAGAACCAGTTTTTAGAGTAGTCATCAACATCGACATTGTAAACCATATCTTTATCAGGGTACAGTTCTGCATACCGTTCCCATAATCCATATTGTCTGTACTTATCAGAACGGTTAAGGTATAGTTTGTTTGTAAACGTCGGGTTAGGATCAGGAATGTAGAACTCTGCAGCGGTTCGGTCTGGTACACCGATCTCCCATAGAGTTACACCGTCTCTTGGAGGCTCATACACCAAGTCGCCTAGGCTAATATTCGTACCTGGTTCCAAATATTTAACTCTTTGTTAGTAACAATATGTATTGGAACAGTTTAGTTGTTGTTTTCGGACCTGGAGAGATGTCGAAAACGGTTGCGTTGTGGTAATCACCGATGAATCCAGGAACAAATGCATAGAGATTGTAACGACCGGTTCTCACATTGTTGATAGAAAAGTATCCTTTCTCGTCGGCCTTTGACCAGAACTGATAGCTCTGTCAAATGTAATTGAAATCTTTTATAATTACCATGAAAACTAGAGGGAGAAAGAAGGAATCATGTATGAATGTGTTGAAAGAATTACTTTGTATTCTCTTTGCCATGAACCAACATCTCCTGGTGCAGCTAAACCAACGTAGGAACCATTCGCAGGTATATCCTCACTGCTTATGTATCTGTTACATAATCAAACAACAGCTTAGGAATGTTTTATGTGACAATGACATGATTTTTTTTTGACCCGGGGATATCCAGCGGGTTGATACCCAACCGACTAATCCTTTTTGGGCTTGTGAACCGGCTCCTGGGCAATGACATAGTTTTAAGGAAGAAAAAAGTAAATAGTGTACCGGTCTCGAACAAGTAATCTGCCGGTAACAGATCCTCTTTGGTCAGATGAAGGGAAGTCAGTTGACGCTGTGAATTTATAAGGCCATTTCTCTTCTTCAATCTTTGTCTGAAACAAACAGCCAACTCAACTCAGCTCTTTTATTCTTACATTATTGCATATCTACTTATTTTATGTATGTGACAGACCTGGTTCTTGGCTTGATTCCAAAGCAAGAGAGGATCAACTCCTTTAGGGAAAGAGTTAAGATAAATAAAGACAGGTCCAAACACTTTCTTCCATGCTTCACCTTCTTCAAAGCTCATGATTAGTTCTGCTCCAACATAGTGAGTGCTGTGGAATACCTGTTTCCATTTCACACACACACATGAATTATAAACCATCTTATATACCAACTTTCTAATGTAGAAAAGCCTATGCTCACCGCGAGGTTGGTTGGACCGACATGGGAGCCTAGAAACTGCTTGAGAGGACCAGCAGAACGAAACTCGTTGCTGGGAGTGATTTGCCAGAAACCAACAGAGTCATTCGTGCTTATCCATCCATGAACTTTTATGTCTTTACTCTCCATTGAGTATTCATACTTATCATCCACCTGTAATAAAGGTGACCAAAGATTAATGATCCTCTGTTTCCTCTGTTTTGATTGCTCTGTTTTCAAGCTGAGATGAGTTTTTTTATTACCTCTCCTTTAAGCTCGGGCTCGATAGGGTCAAGAAGCTGAACAGCCTCTGGATAATCAAGAGATTTACCTCGAGGAGGAATCCGATCTTCTGGTAGAGGCATGTACCTTTGCCTCTCATCTGAAATCGCCATGTAATGAAACCTACACAAAAAAATAACAAGTGGAATAATAACACTATCATAACAACATTCACTTCTACTATAGCTAAGGAAGAGAATCATTACTTGTCCTGGTTTAGCTTAAATACTAATCGAATATTATCGAGCTCAACAGCAGGCCACCCTTTTAGCCTCTCGAAGATGGCGTAACTGTAGAACCCCGACGAGTTCGGCAGCATTACAAACCTGAAAATCAACTCAAATGCCGTTAAGATTGATTCCAAAACACTAAAGCTTTGTTTACTTTGCTATGTAACAACCTCTTGTCTATATTCACAGGAAGAGCCGTCGTTAAAGAAGCATTCCAAGTCCTTGAAAACGATAGCTCTATCTTATCATCGTTCTGCGTTATCACTTCCATCTTTGTTGCTTCAATCCTGTGAACTAGTCCAAGTAAGTTTTACATTGGAGGATTATTGGTATTAACTATAAACAGAGAGTTATCTACCGGTCTAATGTGCCTTTGGACTTCTTAATTTTTTTCCCTGGAAAATTCCACACTAAGTCCCAGTAACTGCAGTAATCAGAACAATTGAATTTCAGTATCATGGAGTTTAAACACTCGAATTAGGGCAGTGTCTGAGTCACATAGATATTCTTACCCTCTATCATGTTCATTGCCGGTGTAGTCAAGAACATTTTCTATACCATTGTACCGGACTCCGGTTACAAATCCCTCAGGATTTGACAAAATTAATTGAAAAATTCCATTGTCCACCACCACCTGCAATTAATCATATAGATTAGGGTTTTGAAAACTCGCCACGTGACTTGCATATCAAGAAAGCTAATGAAGAATGCTAGAAACAGTTTTTTTTTTTCATTTCCAAAGGGTGTTCTAATATTCAGCTAACATCTAATGAAGTATATTGATTAGTGGACTTAAATAATAAAAATATACGACTTACATGTCCATCTTGGTAATGTAACTGCAAGACTTGTGTTGCTTCTGGATCAGAACTTTGGTTTTGGGAGATTGCAGTTTCAAACAAAGACAAGAACATGATCAAAGCAACGACCCATCCTCCCTGTCTCAATAAGTGTCTCCGGTAACCTTTTTGTCACCAAACACGTACACACACATGGTAACGTTTCGTTAGGAGTTAAGTTCTTATCATGTTCAAAAAGAAAGGTTGTTTATATAATCCCAAAAAGAATTGTAATGATGTTTCTTTTTCTGATGTGCGCGTACCTATGGTGGTCATGAGCTGGTAAACATGTGAAGACAACATATACATGATAAACTCAGCGGATTTTTCCTGGAGCTTTCTCGAAATGCTGTCCACAAAGATAATCAGACATGTGAAGTTGTAGAGACGAGGCAAGTAAGAATTAGAAGAAAAGTCGTGTATGTTTGTGACAAGTTACAAACATTATATAGGTTCTCTTCTAATAAGAATCTATTGCCCATACAAAACCTTTGTAGTAGGACAAAGACAAAAGACAAGAGGGTTAACACAAAGGTACATGTGAACTAAGAGAAAATGAAAAACAGAAAAAGGGAAGAAAAAAGAGGGAAGTTAAGTGGTTAAGGCAACAGCAAAGACTTTTCTTCTGCTATAAATAAAGAATTTTTTTTATATATATTTATAACAAGACTTCATTTGAAGATCTTATTGAAAATTGTATATAATATGATGAATATATATACATTAGTAGTGATCACTGAACCTGTGCTAGATTCGTAAAAGGTAACCACTCCCAGTAATCCTTCTTGTATTTTCTTTTCCCCAACAATACTTAACCTACTCGGTTGATTTCTAAGGAAACTACAAACCTAATCATATCATGACATCCAATTCACTAGAAAGTGGTTCGGCTTCTTGACGGTGACACCACTTTTTGATTATCCATTATTTGTACGATTATTTATTTCAAAGAAACTTATATACAAGAACTCTATATAGTTTAAAACATGCGGTTAAAGACAAATATATACAACTAGCTTTGGATTTCTTATTACCTTGAATACGTACCGTATGCGATGTGATGCCCATATAAAAGCCAATGTATTTTAAAGATGTATATAATGCACACGAACAATAGAAGGAATATAAAGGATGCTGACGCTTGAAGCAAAAATGTTGTTATGCGGCTACTTGGGTGGTTGATTTGGAGTTAGGGAAGGCACATCCATGTACAATCGATATATCATATGCAAAACACATACTACAATATACAAGATATATGCAAGGACTTTTAACAGGTTGTTTGCCAAAATGCTTCACCAAAAACTTTTCACGGATTTGTTCTTTTATATATTATCATGTTTAACAGAAATGTCTTTTTCCAATGAGAAAAAAAATCAAATTGATGAATAATACCAACAAACCTTTCCTCAACTACATCTCTCTATCATATCTTTTTTTTTGTAACACCATCTCTCATCATATATATACCAAAAACGAACTATAACGTCACTAACCAATCAATAGTTGATCTGTGAGTCTGGATCATTGACAATACAACGAGGAAACAAGATTCTATTTAATCACAACATTGAGATGAGGCTAGCAGAGAAAATTACAAATTACAAAAAGGTAGTAAGGTAATTTAGTTAATACTAAATCAATGGTATAAACCCATTAAATAGTTTTTTTAAGTGTTTCAAAAAAAAAGTCTTCCTTTTCAATAAATATAAATATATAGATACATTGCCTAAAAATAATCAAAATAAATGGATGAGAAAATATGATTGTTCAAAGGCATTTATATATTGTAACTATCCTAAGAAAATATTAACTGGAAAATCAGATTTAGCCTTCTGATTTAAATATGAGCATCAGATTTTTTAATATATTTGAGATATTCCTCCTTATCTTGTTCTCAGTTATTAGATATACAAGATCGAATTACAAAATAGTCAAATACATTTACTAATCAATGAAAATAAAGATATTGTTCCACTTATGTCACTGTTATTAGTTTCGTAAATGGATTTAAAAGAAATAATTTTTGACCAAAGAGGACACAAAGTCGTGATCATTATGTTATTTTGACCAAATTTTATGGCTAAAACTATTTCTATTTTCCATTTAAGATACGACACAACCAATATGTAGTCTTTTTTTTTTCCAACAACCAATATGTAGTCTATAGATACTAGTCTAAAATGGATGTAAGAGTTTGTTTTTAAAAGCGGTTTAAATGTTGGTAAATCCCACTATAAAGAACAGACATGTAAACATAAAAAGTGGATAGTATTCGTATCATCATATGCTGATGTATATTGCCCAGACTGTTACCATCTTCTTTTTTAGCAGTTCTATCAAGACAACCACCTAAGCTGGTTTTCAGAAAAGTGACTTACAAACATTTGATTCGCAAATAATCATGATTTTATGAAAAAAATGCCACATGGTATCATCTTTTTTTCTTATGCAAGAACATACATAGTGCATGTACAATAATTCCATTTTTCTGATAAAGTATATGAACATTGAACACATCTAAAAATTCAATGTGAATCAGTGAGAGGAAAAACTTAAAATAGCCACACAAATTTAACATAGCTTTGTATCATACAACCAAAAAAAAAAACGAATTGCAACCTTTAGATATACTCTTTCTCATCATGTGAATGGAAACTTTCTCAAAGAAAAAGATCATGAAAATGAAAAAAGGGATAACAATATAAAAATAATTGTACGTACGTACCGTAACGATTTAGTTTCTGGACTATTTAGATCGTAATTTGCTGTGTTTTTTTCCTTCTCATATCTTGTGTGAACAACCATCTTCACTGTTGCCCATTATATGTGAGAATGTCATAAAACTAAAAGATATAGTTCCAAATGGGGTTGATTTGGTCTCCAAAGGTTTTATAGAAGAAAATCAAATTTTAAGATTTACATTCTTGTCAACAAACTTGTATATGACTGGAGAATTAACATTTCGGCATCGCCAGAAACAGAGAACCGACACGTGGCAACATGTAAATAGTCTGGACCACTTATGTGAGGTCAGGATACCTCTTTATAATTCAAAAAAAAAAACTTGTATATGAGCCTCATCCATGTCATGTGAATTAGCGAGTTTCTTAAAACAATCTCAAAAACACTCTAAGCAAAACCAATATTGTTATAAACACCCAAGCCGTGTTTATCATCATAGAGAACAAGAATTATTGAAATTAGAAAAATAAGAAATTCAAACTCATTGTCTTCAAAAAGAAAAAAAAATTCAAACTCATAGTAAAAAAAGGATCGAATCAATCAACAAACATTTTTGAATCAAATTGCTTAAATTTTCTGAAGAATCTTGCATGAAATTTTATTAGCTGGGAGCTTCGAATCGGATGTAATCATACATAATCCCTTGGAAAGGACTTATAGACCTTGACTGCGTAAGAAACAATGTATTCTCGCCTTCTACAAGCTTAGAACCAGCCACTTCCACGTTGAACAACCAGTACAATCCGTGTATTCCATGTCTTGCTATCGAGTTGTCTCTGCCAATCAACCCGCTCGTGAACAACGGGCTTGCGTTCGCATCATTTACACGTACTTGGAGTTCGGCAAAAGTAGCTGATGCGATGGCTACTCGTAAAGTATATGTGTGATCCTTATCAATGTTTTTGAGCTCGAATTTGATTTGCCATGTTGTTCCTTGATATGTTTTGTTATCCTTTTTTCTACAAAAATAAAACGTAACAATGTGCTTAGAGAAGAGCATAAATTCAAGAAATAATAGATGACGGAGTGGAGATGATGGGGAAGATACCTAGTGACTTGAGCATAAAACCAGTCTTTCCTATAGTCGCTAGAGCCAACTACATATACCAAGTCTTTATCGGGGTATAGTTCTGCGTATCTTTCCCATAATCCATATTGTCGGAACCTGCGAGATATTACAAATTAGTAATCAAAGAGAGAATACTGCAGGTAGAAAATATAGCTACAAACTTTATTAATTGTTAGATTTGAATAGCCTAGAAAATGTAATAAAATTTGTATGTGTGTAAAAAAACCTGTCAGGGTGATTTTGATAAAGTTTGTTGACATATTTTGGATTCGGATCAGGAGCATAAAACTCTGCGGCTGATCGATCAGGAAAGCCAATCTCCCACAAGGTTGCTCCATTTCTTGGAGGCTGATATACAAGATCTTCCATATACATGTAACAACCTGCGCATAATGAATTGTGCTAATTACAGCAATATATATTGGGTTTAATTATAACAAATTAACAAATGTTTTGGGGAGTTTATAGAAAGCAAGAAGAAGAGAGGACCTGGAGTGATGGTGATAATGTCTTCGTATTTATAGTCGCCAATAAAACCAGGAATCCATGCATAGAGATTGTATTGTCCTGGTCGTACTCCATTTATGTAAAAGAATCCTTCTTCATCTGTTCTTGTCCAAAATTGATAATCCTGCAAGGATTAAATTACATGTGCATAAAACTATATTTTAGATTTAAATATTTATATTACTTTTTCTTATACGATGGGTAATGGGGCTAATCTAAGTCAAATACTAAACCTTAAAACTTAAAGTTCACCTTGCATTCTCTTTGCCATGAACCAGCAGCTCCAGGCAGAGCCAAACCAACATAACCTCTATTTGCTGCCATGAAATCTTTATCTACATACCTTCAGAACATTTTTTAAAAAATTATATCTTGTAGATGATTAATTAGATACATGTACTTGTCTTGTCTTGTCTTGCTTTAAATAAGAATGTATATTTTTATAGGTAAAAAAGCAAATGCAAGTCCAAGAAAACACAATGTGGCTCTCTGTTGTAGTTTGTTTACCTATCTTGAACGAGAAGTCTGCCAACAACATTACCACGTTGCTCAGCTTTCACATAATCATCAGAAGCTGGAAAACTGTAAGGCCAGCTTTCCACTTCCACATTCATCTAAGAAATACAAATTTATCAATAATTCGAAATAGAGAGATGATATTAAACTTGTTCCTCTACCTATGTATATATATAACAAGATACAAAGACGAACCTGAGATTTAGCATCTTGCCAGAGCCAAAGAGGGTCATTATCATCATCAGTAGAGGAGTTTAAATAGACAAAGACCGGTCCAAACACCTTCTTCCATGCCTCTCCTTCACTGAACTTTGGCACTAAATCTTCCCCTGTATAGTGTGCACTCATAAACACCTGAAGGATCCCACTTCAGGTTATTCTACATTTATAAAGACTTCAGAGAAAAAATGTTAGAGAAGAAAGATTTTGTTCTTACAGCAAGAGAAGTGGGTCCAACGTGAGATGTCAAGTTCTGTTTTTGGGGTCCACCGGTTCGGTACTCATGGCTAGGAGTTATGAGCCAGAAACCGACTGATGGTTGCTCCGTGCATATCCACCCATGAACAGTAATGTCTTTGTTTTCGCATGAATATTGGTACTTATCATCAACCTAAGACCCCAAAGAAGTACCAGTATAATTAGTACAAGAAAGAAGTTAACCTCTCTCTCAATTAGTACTTTACCTCTCCTTTAAATTGAGGCTCAACAGGGTTAACAAGTAGAACAGCTTCAGGGTAAGCCAGAGCTTGGCCTCTATCCGGTAACCGGTCATCAGGCAATGGCATGAATCTCTGCCTATCATCAGTTATTGCCATGTAATGAAACCTACAATCTCAGCTAATATTAATGAAAAATTAAACGGTGAAAGATGTTTAGGAAGTGAAGGAGTGATTCCTTGTAGTTTACTTCTCCTTTCTGAGCTTGAAGGCAATTCGAGTTTCAGCTATTGAGAAAGCAGGCCATTCTTTCAAGTGCTCGTAGATGGCATAAGTGTAGAATCCTGACGACCCACTAAGCATAACAAATCTATTTTCGAAAATCTCTTCAGGTCATAATCTGAAAAAAGTATAATATGAAGTTCATGCATGCATGTCAAAGATAGTAAGGACCTTTTGTCAATGTTCAAAGGGACAGCTTTGCCTTCTTGTGATGGATCCCATTTTCTTGTGAAAGAAATCTCAATCTGTTCTTCGGTTTCCATTATTACCTCAAACTTCGTTCCTTTAATTCTGTTACAAAAAGAAAAATAGTAGTCACTAATTAAGCAACGGTTGCTTTGAACATCTCAGAACTTCAATTTTGTAAGCTTATGAAGAAGACTTACACATCAAATGTACCAGCGGTTCCTGGTCCACCCCAAACAAGGTCCCAATACCTAAATAATTTATAACCTTTATATCAAAATGAGAAAACAGGTAGAAGCATGCAAATAACATATACTTTAAACGAACAAGGATCATATTTTATATCACATTACCCTCTGTTGGATTCGTCATTAAGAACCTCGAGCAAGTTATCAATGCCATTATACTCGATACCTGTAACAATTCCATCAGGCTTCGATAATGTAACACGTGCAGTGCCATTATCCATCACCACCTGAGAGAGCCATTAATACACCAAAAATTAGAAACTTTCATCAAAATGTTTCAGTCTTGTCATATAATACAGATCATGAGAAGAGTTAAAGCAAACCAACATGATTGCCCTTATCTTGTAACTTGAGTTTAACAGACGACATTGTCAAAATGTCTTTTCTCCGGTTTGGTCTTACGCTAAAAGTACATGTACATTCTTTTCTATACGTATCTGTACATATATATATACATAGATATGGATCAGATTTAAAAACTTATGTTGCCTTAAACGTGAGATAAAGCAAATGGGTTGTAGTGGAAAGGATCTCTTGACTTTGCCGTCAAAACAGTTTGGTTAATTTTCGACAAAATGCTTAAAAGAGCCGCAATGATCAATAAGGTGACATTCGTGGTGTGTCTCTCAAAGCTTTCACTTACGTCTCTTCTAAAAACAATACCATATTTGTTTGCTTCGTTAGGTTAGGTAAACTTTCTCCTTGCCCCTTATAAAGGTCAACCTTCACTAACCGGACATTGACTAGTCTCTCCCTTCTTCAAGAGTTAAAAAGCCCAAGCCCAAATCTATTAGGCCCAAGCTCACAAAAGTCCAAAAAACAGAGCATCGCCATATCCTTTCAGTTTCACTCACTTTCGCTTCAACCAAACCCGCCTCCTCTGTTCCTCCTCCTTCTTCCCCGTTCTCTCTGTCCCAAAACCTTATCTCAGAGAGGGCTAAAGCTACTTCTTTTATCTATGTTCTGAACTTTGTTATATCGCTCTATCTCCATGGATTTGATGGTGTCCACAAGCAGTGTACAAGAAGGTCTTTACTTGATTAAACAACAATCTCATCGCGAGTACAGTAGTAAGCTTGATGTCCTAGGCCGCACCTCTCGTAACGTCAACTCTAGAGTCTCTCTCGGGTCACGAAAAAGGAACCGACTTGTTCTCACCTTCGCGGCGGCTTCTGGTCTCAACGGCAGAGCTCAAAAGTTCGAAACTTTACCCTCCTCTGGGGTTAGCAACAACGGTAACGGTCACTACAGCTCTGCTAATTCATCTCTCGCCTTGGAAGATGTGGAGAGCAACAACCATTTGCGTCAGCTGGTCAGAACCGGGGAGCTAGAGGAAGGTTTCAAGTTCCTCGAGAACATGGTTTACCACGGGAACGTCCCCGACATCATCCCTTGCACGACCCTGATCCGCGGCTTCTGCAGGATGGGGAAGACGAAGAGAGCCGCCAAGGTCTTGGAGATTCTCGAAGGCTCCGGCGCCGTTCCCGACGTGATAACTTACAACGTGATGATCAGCGGATACTGCAAAGCAGGGGAGATTAACAGCGCCTTGTCTCTTCTCGATAGGATGAGTGTTTCTCCTGATGTCGTCACTTACAACACGATCTTGCGTTCTCTTTGCGATGGTGGGAAGCTCAAGCAAGCCATGGAGGTTCTCGATAGGCAGCTGAAGAGAGATTGTTACCCTGATGTGATTACTTACACTATACTGATAGAAGCTACTTGCAAAGAGAGCGGTGTTGAGGAGGCGATGAAGCTTTTGGATGAGATGAGGGATAAAGGGTGTGCGCCTGATGTTGTGACTTATAATGTTTTGGTGAATGGGATATGTAAAGAAGGGAGGTTGGATGAAGCAATTAAGTTCTTGAACGACATGCCGTCTTACTACGGTTGTCAGCCGAATGTGATTACGCATAACATTATACTGAGGAGTATGTGTAGTACCGGGAGGTGGATGGATGCTGAGAAGCTTCTTGCTGATATGCTGCGTAAAGGCTTTTCGCCGAGCGTTGTCACTTTCAACATCTTGATCAACTTCTTGTGCAGGAAAGGTTTGCTTGGCAGGGCGATTGATGTTTTGGAGAAGATGCCTAAGCATGGATGCCAGCCGAACTCCTTGAGTTACAACCCGTTGCTCCACGGGTTCTGCAAGGAGAAGAAGATGGAGAGAGCGGTAGAGTATTTGGAGAGGATGGTCTCTCGTGGTTGTTACCCGGATATTGTGACTTACAACACTATGCTGACGGCTTTGTGCAAAGACGGGAAAGTTGAAGATGCGGTTGAGATACTTAACCAGCTTAGTAGCAAGGGGTGTTCGCCTGTGCTGATCACTTATAATACTGTTATTGATGGGCTTGCGAAAGCAGGGAAGACAGGGAAGGCGATAAAACTGCTGGATGAGATGCGTGCGAAAGATCTGAAGCCTGACACTATCACATACTCCTCTCTTGTTGGAGGTTTGAGCAGGGAAGGGAAAGTGGACGAGGCTATTAAGTTTTTCCATGAGTTTGAGCGGATGGGTGTTAGGCCAAACGCAGTCACCTTCAACTCTGTGATGCTGGGGCTCTGCAAGACGAGGCAGACGGACCGTGCCATCGACTTCTTGGTTTATATGATCAACAGAGGGGTTAAACCGACTGAAACATCGTACACTATTCTGATAGAAGGCATAGCTTATGAAGGTATGGCAAAGGAAGCTCTGGAGCTGCTCAATGAGCTTTGTAACAAGGGACTCATGAAGAGAAGCTCGGCAGAGCAAGTTGCAGGGAAATGTAGCAGTAAGTAGTTCAAAATAATGTCAAGAGAAGATTTTACTGGTTCCTTTCCATTTTGTTATGTCTTAGGTTCAGTTTTGATTGTCAGAATTTTGGTTTTTGGAGTTTGCATATCAAATATGAAACTGTTGTTACCACTATCATTTGGTCTTACTTATATATATTCAAATGCATTTCGATTTACACATACTATCTTATTATACTGTTAAGGAGCGCCTTCAAGACGAATGTAGTCGTACATAATCCCTTGAAAGGGACCATTGCATCTTGGCTGTTTCAGGAATATTGTGTTATCACCTTGCACAAACCTGTTTCCCGGTATGTTCACCGTGTACAGCATGTACACCCCGTGGATTCCGTGCCTTGCAATCGAGTTGTCTCTCCCTATAAGTCCAGTTGTGAACAGAGGACGTGTTGCTTCAGCATCATTGACTCTCACCTGCAGATATAACAAATCTTAATAAACAACTTGTTTATCTCAGTAGACATACGAAATTTCAATTCTTACCTGCAACTCCGCTAAGGTTGCAGATGCTACGGCAACACGCAGTTTGTAATTCGCCTTTTGATCAATGTTTTCGAGTTTAAACCTAATCTGCCAAGTTGTTCCTTCATGCACATCTCCTTTCTTCCTAGGTACATGAGCAAAGAACCAGTCTCTGCGATAATCGCTTACACCAATAGTGTAAACAAGGTCATCATTTGGATACAAATCTGTGTATCTCTTCCACAAACCATATTGCCTGAACCTGGTAAAATCAATTCAAAACCAAAGTGGTGCTTAGTTTGGCTAAATTGCACATTCAAGCAGTAATGTTCACGAAAGTGTAGCTCGTTAAACCTGTCTTGAGGATGGACTAAAACTCTGTTCACAAGTGTGGGATCAGGATCTGGGATAAAAAAACTCAGAAGCTTTTCTGTCAGGGATGCCTATTTCCCATAAGGTAGGTCCATCTCTTGGAGGTTCATAGACGATATCACCCATTTCAATCTTGCACCCTGTGCCGTTATGAACATCAAGAATTGACTGATATATAGGAGACTATAATATTTTGATAGAACTAAGTTACCTGAAGTCACAGTAACAATAGTGTTGTTGTGATAATCTCCAATGAAGCCAGGAACCCATGCATAGAGATTGTACTCGCCAGGCCGCACATTTTCTATCGAAAAGTAGCCAGCCTGGTCTGCTATCGCCCAAAATTGGTATCCCTGGTAAGACATCAAAAGTTAGAGAATCTAAAAGGTCTTGAACAGAACTCTTTTTCTGCTGGTTGCAGGGAAGAAGATCACCTTGCATTCTATTTGCCAAGAACCAGCATCACCAGGTGGAGCCAAACCCACAAAAGCACCTACTGCTGAAATTAAATCATTGCTTATGAACCTACAGAACAAGCGATTAAGTGGAAACCCAGTAAGAAAGAAATAAGAAGCAATGCAAAATAAAGGAAGGTGCAGAACAAAAAAAAGAAGAGAGAGAATCCATAATACCTATCACAGACAAGTAATCTACCATGGGCCGTGCCACGTTCTTCAGACTTTGGATAGTCCTCAGATGACACAAAGCTATAAGGCCAACTTTCAACCTCAGCCATCATCTGCACATTGACTCATTTAAGTGAATCCTTCGCTTAACAAATCTATTTTTTTTTTGTATTCAACAACGCTTGGAAATGAGATTCTGAGTTGCTTCCCTCATACCTTTATCTTAGCAACATCCCACAAGAAGAGTGAATCATCTCTAATAGCTGTGGAGTTTAAGTAAATGAAAACAGGGCCATAGACTTTCTTCCAATGCTCACCACATTCAAAGCGAGGCATCATTGTTTTCCCCGCATAGTGTGTACTGTGAAACACCTGATTTATTCACAATCACAATGTAAACCATCGTCACGATTGTGCTAATTCTGACTACAACTTTGAAACAGTCACCACACTGGTCACAGGGACACTTACAGCAAGGGTGGTTGGGCCAACATGTGAGGTAAGGTTTTGTTTGAGTGGTCCACCTGATCGGAACTCATTACTGGGCGTAATTTGCCAGAATCCTACTGGCGGATCGAAAGATATCCATCCATGTACTCTCAGATCCTTATTCTCACATGAGTATTGGTACTTGTCATCTACCTGTAAGAGAAAAGAAAAATGATGTCACAAAACTAGCATAAATTCACAGGATACGGACTCATGTTTTAGTAGAAAGGAAACTAAACAGTTCAAACAACTGGAGAGATAATATACATAAAAAGTACTTCTAACTTGTAAATGATTACGGTGTTAAAAAAAAAAAAACTTGTAAATGATTGAAACAATGTTAAAGAACTCATACTTCGCCTTGTAGGTGTGGATCACAAGGAGCAGTGAGCAGTGAAGCTTCCTGGTAATCTAGAGTTTGGCATCTTTCTTTGCATAGATCATCTGGAAATGGCATTATCCTTTTTCTGTCGTCTGCCACCGCCATGTAATGGAATCTGTATAAAACAATCACCAACGAAGTTAAAATTTAAATATGATATGTCAAACAACTAACTATTAAACGCATATAAGACAAATGACTATATCCTTCTGCTTGGACGTGCAGCACTACCATTTGAGCTTTTTTCTTAGTGCACAAACATGGATCTCAAGGCGACTAGAATTTACATAAGAAAAAAATGGGGAAAACATTACTTGTCTTTTCTGAGCTTGAAGGCGATTCTTGTTTCCCCAAGTTCGAACCCAGGCCACTCTTTAAGGTGTTCATAAATGCCGTATGAGTAAACTCCAGAAGAGCCACGGAGCATTATAAACCTGAAAGTCAAGAACATCATGTCAAATAATGTCTTTTCTCTACTTATGTTTCTCGTCAAAAGGGAAAATACATAATGCAATGATAGAGACCTTTTATCGATATTCAGGGGAATGTACTTTCCCTCAAGGGATGGATTCCATGTTCTTAGAAATGAGATCTCAACCTGTTCTTCAGTCTCGACTATCACCCTGAAAGTCTCTCCACTGATGCTGTATAAATAGTTAAACACAATCAAACGATCCACCAACGCACATTAGATACTTGTAACGTTTTCATATTAAGGCCCCGGTAGAAAAAGAGAGGCTACTTGATGCTAAAGAATGTTAAATGTAAATTCATAGAGGGCATACACATCAAATATTCCCTTGCCTCCAGGTTCATTCCAGTGCAGATCCCAGTACCTATACATTCAGATAAACTTGACCTCTCCATCGAAGAAAACAGCAAACCCAGTATAAACTATCAAAACATGAGTCATACATACATACATACCCTCTATTGGTCTCCTTGTTACGAACTTCGAGCACATTGTCAACACCATTATACTTTATCCCGGTGATGATACCACCTGGTTTCGAAAGCGTAACTTGAAGGATTCCATTATCCATCACAACCTGAAACATATGTATGTCTTCAGTTTATACACATTTGACGAAAGAAAGATATAAGGAAACATAAACAGACTGTGAGAAAGTTGCATTACATAATGGTCACTGATATGAAGCCGGACACCTTGAAGAGGCATCCTTCGATCCTGTCTATGTCTAAGACTACTCGTCCCTTCACCTGTCCCTGTTGAGCCCAGTATTAGTGTAAGAACAAAAATCTCAACGCTTTCTTGGCTTGTAAAAAAAAAGAACTAATTACAAGAACATGAGCCATTCCTTTTTACAAAGAAGAAGGCAGCAACATGAGATGATCAAAGAATAAAGTGTTTTGTCTAAAATAAGGCTTTTGTAGCGGCCATAGATATAGGATCTTTATAACTGTCCTTTTTTAAAACAATAAAATTCTAACTCTCTGAGCGTTTAAAGTCTCTGACTTTCTTAATTCATACGCATACCCACTAAAGGGGAAACCTTTCTACAAAGAAACGAATCTAGTTTGATGAAGGAGAAGGACAAAACTGTTTTGAATGTCATTATGAACTAAGTAAAGAGACAAAAAGACGAGAAAGCAGACAACAAAATAGACTTGTTACTATATCTGGGCTGCTAAAAATACAAACTTTTCTGTCGCAATTTCGTTGAACAGAGTCAAAACCGTTCTTTTTAAGCGAGGTTAAAACAGAGGGAGCAATACAGTGGTGGTCGGCGTTTGAAGCGGTTTCATGGTTGGTGAAACGATGCAAGAGCCGATCAGCCAGTTTCTTCATCACTCAAGCGATCACTAACCGAAGCCTAATCGCTCACCAGTGTACGTGTACGGTGTACCGATCTACAGAGAGACTGCTACTAGTGTTTGATCAAAGCGCATGTATTATGTCTTTTGTTTCAGTTGCGTCAGCGTTTGTCTGAGCGTTTCGTTATAACGCTCGAGTCAGTGTATGAGTTCCGGTTTTATCGGAATCTAAGCAACAAAATCAAAATTCAATTATAGTTTCGGTTCAATTTCTCCAGACCGGCCTGGACCGGATTACCGAAGAAAAAAAAGTCTTCCTTCGAGTTCATGTTTGTTCCTGAAAACTCTTTTATTGAAAACCAAATGTAAAAGAAAGTCTCATGGTGATCAGCTTTAAACAAATCCTTAGCGAAGAAAGAACATCTCTGTCTCAGTAAGTATTTTAAAATGTATAAAACTCCTTCCTTCGAATCTGTCTCGAAGGGAGTTTGAGCAACTTTACAGAACTACACACGAGCTATATATGTCTCTGTGCTTAGCTCCCACCCTCAGGCTTCCTCTGGAAGAACAGCGATCCTAATAACACAGCTATACCCGTTATAGCTATAGTGAAGAAAAGCCTTTTGTTAGATACACCGTTGCCACCTCTTCTCCTCCTCCCGTTTCCATCTCCTTCTGCTGCTCTCGGAACCCTTCTACACATCAGAATCCATGCCACGACATGAGTTTTTAACTAAAGGATCAAGCCGTGTGAATCAGAGTTCAGAAAATGTACCTGGAAGATTCAACATTGTTGAGCACAGAACCAGGGCATTTGGTTTCATGGTTATATGTTTCACGCAATCTAACATAGCTGTTGCATTGATAACAGAGTTCCGTGCGGTTGCCACATACTTCCTGAGTTGATAAAAAACCGAGGGAATCATCAGATACGCCCCTTCATTGGAGAGAAAAGAGGTGAAAAGCTGCTAAAAGTGAATACCTGATGCTCAGGAAGATCAACTGCAGGCAATGGAAACTCGCAGAACTCACAAGTTACCATCCTCTTGGGGCAGATTTCTTCTGTATGACTATTAAAAACCTCACGGTCTATGGTTTCTTTGCACATCGAGCATGGTACCTATCACGACTATGGAGCTAAGCAAGAATGAGAGAGAAACAGAGAAGTGAAAATCTGTTATTTTCCCATTAACCGTAAAATGACTGTACAAGAGTTGTTTATATAGTGTGCAGTAAATACAGTAAAACTATACAAAGATAGATATGTTTATATCCTAATACGCCCCCCTCAAGCCTCAATCTGGATCCGGTGGAGGAGGAAGAACTCCATTGGAGGTCTTTGAAGGTGAAGGAGGAAGATAGAGGCTTGATATAGACATCTTCGACAGGAGGTGATGAAATAGAGCTGAAGCTAACGGCTTAGTGAAGATGTCAGCATGTTGATTCTGAGTGCCAACGTGAAAAGTCCGCAAGAACCCACTCTTCAATCGATCACGCACCACATGGCAATCATTTTCAACATGTTTCGTCCTCTCATGGAAGACAGGATTGGAGGCGATATGGAGCGCAGATTTACTGTCACAATAGAGCTTTGCAGGAGCAGAAGGTGTGATGTGGAAAGCACGAAGAAGCTGATCAAACCACAGCAACTCACACGTAGTATCAGCCATCGAGCGATACTCAGCTTCTGCACTACTGCGACTAACCACTCTCTGTTTCTTAGCCTTCCAATGAACCAAACTAGTACCCAAATAGATGCAATAACCAGAGACTGAGCGACGTGAATCAGGACAGTTACTCCAGTCAGCATCGGCGAAAGCATTGAGGCACAAATCGGTAGAAACAGAGTAGAAGACACCTTGACCAGGATTAGACTTCAAGTATCTCACAATACGATAAGCAGCCTGAAGATGAAGATCAGTCGGTGCAGCAAGAAACTGACTGAGCTTATGAACGGCAAAGGTGATGTCAGGACGAGTGATTGTGAGATAAAGAAGTCGACCAATGAGTTCTCGGTAAGGTGTTGCAGATGGTAAAGGGACGCCAGTTTCCGAACTCAAAGTTACAGTCGGATCCATCGGAACAGCACTAGGTTTACAAGCAAGAAGTCCCGTGTCTTGCAAGATACCAAGCGCATATTTGCGTTGACAAACAGAGATGCCAGTCTTGTTCCTAGCAATCTCAAGACCGAGAAAATACTTCAGAGGACCAAGGTCTTTGATTGTAAACACCGTCCGTAAAAGCTTCTTAACAAAGGCCACTGCTGCATCATCATTGCTAGCGATAGCAATATCATCCACATACACAAGCAACGCGATGAAAGACGAACCCACCATCTTGACGAAAAGTGTGTTGTCTGAATGAGATTGAATGTAGCCATCAGCAATAAGAACAGACGATAGACGATGATACCATTGGCGTGAAGCCTGTTTCAAGCCATAAAGAGACTTGTGAAGACGCAGAACTGGATTTGGAGGTAACACAGTGCCAGGAGGAGGAGTATATCCAAGAGGAAGCACCATATATATCTCTTCATCCAGATCGCCGTGCAAGAAGGCATTTGAAACATCAAGCTGAGACAAAGTCCAGCCATGACGAGCAGCAAGAGCAAGCATAAATTTGACAGAAGGCATCTTTGCAACTGGAGAAAACGTATCGATGTAATCGATACCCTCTTGCTGTGTATAGCCCTTGGCTACCAGACGAGATTTACGTCGATCAAGTGTGCCATCCGCATTATACTTCAGTTTATACACCCATTTGCAACCAATGGCGTGTTTCCCGGGAGGCAGAGAAGTAAGAGACCAAGTACCCTTGTCTTCAAGAGCAACAAACTCCTCATTCATGGAAGCGTTCCAAACATCAGACTTAATGGCTTCCGCAAAAGATCTTGGTTCCATCTCAGTGGTAATTGATAAAATGAAATTTTGGTAAGTAGCACTGAAACCAGTGTAGGCAAGAACAGAAGAAATAGGGTAAAGATTTGTGGTGTTTAGAGGTTTAGGAATTTGAGAGATAAAAGAACAATGATACTCAGATAAGTAGCTTGGAACTTTCGTCTGTCGCCTGGGTCTGTTTACATTTACCAAGTCTAGAACAGAAGAATCATTGACAGTTGTCTGGGGATGTGATGAAGATGATGCATGAACAGCAGAGGATGTAGGAGCAGATGCAGACGATGCATTAGCAGATGTAGATGATGCAGGAATAACAGAGGATGTACTAGCAGATGCAGACGATGCATTAGCAGGATTAGATGATGTATGAATAGATGCAGGTCGAGAAGAAGAATCATTATCAACAAACGAGTCAAAAACCGGTAAAGGAAGAATTGTATTAGGAAACAAGTCATCAGTAGAAACCGGAAACAAAGAAGTATCTTTAAATGGGAACACTGTTTCATGAAAAACCAAGTTTCGAGTTACAGAAATAACATTTGTTTCAAGATCCAGCACTTTGTAACCTTTGTAACCAGATGGATAACCAATAAAAACAGAGGGTTTTGCACGCGGAGTAAACTTTGTTCGAAACTTTGGATAGGTAGAAACGTAACACAAACAACCAAATACACGTAATGAAGCTAAATCAGGAGATTTCTTAAGCAATTTCTCATAAGGGGAAACGTTACCAAGCAAAGGGGACGGAATGCGATTTATCAGATGAACAGCAGTTTGAACACAGTCACCCCAAAGAGAAAGAGGAACATTTGATTGGAAAAACAGAGCTCTAGCAACATTCAACAGGTGTTGATGCTTACGTTCTACAACGGAGTTTTGCTGGGGAGTATCAACACAAGAGAAATAGTGAAACATACCAGTCTTAGCAACAATATCAGGAAACTTTAACTCAGGAGCATTATCAGACCTTATTGCTTTGACAGTACAATCATATTGTGTTTTAACAAGTTGAAGAAACGATGGAAAGATGGTTTTAACAGAACCTTTTGTTTTTAACAAGTAAATCCAAGTAACTCGAGTTGCATCATCAACAATTGTTAAAAAATAACGGTAACCTTCAATTGTTTCAGTAGAAAACGGACCCCAAATATCCAAGTGAACAAGATCAAAAGCATTTGAACAAATGTTATTATTAGAAACATACGAAAGACGACGCTGTTTTGCAAGCGGACAAACAGGACAATGAGATGAAGAGTCGATTTTTGATAAAGAAAGAGACGAAGACATGCTCTGTAACTTGGCTAAAGACGGGTGTCCAAGGCGATGATGCCATAGATTTCCATCAGCAACCAAGGATCCACAGAAGGACAGAGACGAAGAAGAACACAAATCAGCTTGCGTGAAAACATAAAGGTTTTGAAAGACGCTACACTTCCCAATCATCGAGCCCAGAGAAAGGTCCTGAATTATACAATAATCAGGAAAGAAGTGAGCAGAACAGTGACTATGAGCAAGCATAGAACTAACACTGATAAGATTGAAATGAAATGAAGGAATATGTAAAACATGATGCAATGACAGTTTAGAAGAAAGCTTAACAATGCCTATATGCATGATTGGAACCGTGATACCATTTGGTAAAGTAACTGTCAAATTTTCAACTGTTGTAAACTCAGTAAACATAGACAGACTGGAGCAAACATGACTAGTTGCGCCACTATCTACTATCCAAGAGTCAGAGGGAATCATATGTGAAAGAGAAGAAAGACAATGATTTTGGTAGGTGAGTTTGTGTTTGGAAAGATTAAGGTTGGAAGAAGGGAATGAGATGGTACCTGCAGTCGCTTTGAAAGCCATTATGCCGTGTTCAGTGATGGAAGGAGAGGAATGAGAAGCTGAAGACCCGTTGACATTGGCATGGGCATGAAGCTGAGAGATTAGACTCTGAACTTGCTCAGTTGAGAAAGAACTCAAATCCAGACTAGAACGAGCAGGAGTCGCTGTAGTAGAGCCAGTAGGCATATTAGGAGTAACAAGAGCATCATTGACAACATGAGCAATAGCATTCTCCTTGTTATAGTTTGGATTAGAAGACTGGTGTCCTGAAGGACGCTGAGAAGAATTTCCAGTCTTAGGAGTATACGGTGGTTTAGAGCCTGATTGATTGCCTTTATAGCCTTCATAACCAGGAGGATAACCATGCAACTTGAAACACTTGTTAACCACATGACCCATTGCACCACAATGAGTACAAACAGGACGAGGGCGAGGCTTGTAGTTGCTATAAGCAGCAAAGTGATCAGGAGCAACACCAGAAGCTTGAAATGCCACATTCTCAGTAGTGACCGGCTTTAGGATACGTTGACGTTCATCTTGACAGACCATGTTGAAGACTTCTTCAATAGCAGGGAGAGGTTTGATCATAAGAACCTGACGCTTTGTTGCTTCATACGCTTCATTAAGCCCCATTAGAAACTTCATAACACGACTACGATCCATCATGATCTTCCAGTTCTTAGCAGCATCACACTCACACTTCCCACAAGTACAAACGGGAAGCTCCACAAAGTTCATATAAGTCTCCCAAAGAGTAACCAGCTCAGTGTAATAGGTACTGACATCACGAGTACCTTGATTCACTAAACAAAGACGCTGTTCTATCTCAAAGATCCTAGCAAGATCATCCTGTTTGAATCGATTCAACAAGCTATTCCAGATTTCAGCCGCAGTGGACATGTAAAGCAAGCTAGCGCTAATCGGTTTACTAACAGAGTTAAGTAACCAAGTCGCAACCATATCGTTACAGCGAGACCAAGATCCATACGTAGGATCCGATTCGAGAGGTTTCGAAATCGTACCATTGATGAACCCTAGTTTGTTGCGGACGTTGAGCGCAAGACGTACAGAACGCCTCCAAGAATGAAAATCGGCACCACTGGAAAGACGATCGGTAACAAGAACAAGTCCAGCATGATCGTTGTGATGAAGATAGAACGGATTCTCATAGAGATCGGAAGAAGATTGCGGTCGAAGAGTCGCCGCCATCGGAAGAAAACGAAATCAAGGTCGCAACGAGAACGACGAAGATGATCGTATCAATCGATCGAACGAGAAATTCAAGGAGCGAGAAAAAGAGATGACGAACGAGCTGAGATCGAGAGAGACTCATGAAGAGATGAGCGGAAGTTTGCTTTGCTCTGATACCATTAACCGTAAAATGACTGTACAAGAGTTGTTTATATAGTGTGCAGTAAATACAGTAAAACTATACAAAGATAGATATGTTTATATCCTAATAGTACCTTCTCAATGTCATAAGAGAAAGTAGGTCATTTCGAAAATTTAGCAGCATCTAAAACCAATATGCAGATACTTATAACTACCATACGAAACTATAAAAAAAAAAAGAATCATTTTGATCAACATGTCTCGATATCAAACTGTACAAAGTCTTGAGTTCTCATTGGCTATGACGACTAAGAAAAGTTCCTTAGATCAAAGACAATACAAATTTGAAGACTGGTAAGAAATAGAAAATAAAATGTGTACCGGAGCATGTGTGTTGGAGAAGTGGTCCTGAGCATGCTTTTTAGGAACCATATCACCACAAATCTTACATTTTTCAAGATTCCGGGCGCAGTGTACACGATGCAGATCAATATTTGGAGCTGGAATGTCTCTGTCACTGAAAACATTAGGATTGTCGTCAGTACAAAACGCTACAATGACTAAACCAAAGCACACAGAGGCCTCTTTCTAAGTAGATAACCAAATAAACAAGACTCACTCAAACGGTTTTTATTACAGAACATAATGGAATTAAAAACATCAAAAATGGAGTGATGACCAAAAAATAAAAGCATGGAGTAATGCTTTTATTTTTTGTTCATTACTTCATTTCCCACTCCATTTCCAACTCTATTTCTCAATTATGGAGTAAAATATGGAGTGGGGTTGGAGATGGCCTAAGTAGATGACCAAAGAAAAATCAACTCTTTTTTTTTGTCTTTTTTGTGGCAAAACGGTTTGTTAAATCATATCATAATAGCACAATTCATCCATCGAATCATCCCTAGTTATTATCACTAAATCACACCGATACAGACCTAAGCTTATCAAGCAGCTCTTCATTCCTTCCCACACAAAAATGTTATTAGCTTGCAATCAATCACCGCCACCAATTTTTCATTGACTTTTCCTTTACGAATTACACAAATTCATTTCACCGAAATGAAATCGGATCAAAATTAGAAGAAAAATCAATAAAATTACATACCAGTGGTTGCATACGATGCTGATTTCTCCTGTAGTCTCAGAGGCCATCCTCAAGCGGAACGAAATAAGAGATCAGATGACGATGACGACGACGACGACGACTAGAGTGGATTTCAGAACCACCCGATGATGATTCAAGCACCGATCTTTTTAACCTCCGATTTTATTTGAGAGAGAGAGAGAGAGAGAGATGAGAGAGGAGGCTTAATTTATTAATTAATGAATAATTATAGAGTATTGGTTGAACCAAACTTTTAGATTTAATGAACTACTACTTATTTAGCGTCAGTCCAAATTGATAACCACAGACACGATTAACACGACACGCTCCTTTGTTCGCACTGAAGTGCACGCACTGAAGAGCACCATCTCATTCACGTGGTAGATGCTTGGTAAGTATTTTAATAATAAAACCAACACAACCACAAACTCAGACAGACCTTGTTTTTCTTTCCTCGAAATATATTTTATTAAACAAAACAAACAGGGTTCAAACATTTTACACAAACTTACAACACCAATCCCATACAGGGATTCCAAAAAAAACAGATTCCAGCTGGTTCAAAAGAACTACAACAAAACAAAAAGATGATCATCTTCTCTCATCAGCTATAATACTACCTAACCTAACAAAGGGAAAGCTCCTTGCAACATAAGATTGCCCCTATTGAGGTAATGTAGCGCTCCTAGCAATGAGAAAAGGGCATCAAACAGACCTTGTTTGTTAAAATAACAATTAAAAGAAATTACGACAAAAAAATTAAGAGAGATGATTCACAGAAAGTAAACCTTTATTAGTGAAAACCGAACTAACAAAAAAAATAACAAAAGAAAAAGAATTTCACACGCATGGCTAGGTTAGTGGTGGCCTGATCGGCGGTGGCTTTTTTTATTAGCTACGTTATGCATTTTACTGGGTCCAATTCAAGCGTTAGGTGCATATATATGGCATGCAAAAGTAAACACACACAATTCACATGCATGCATTCTATTCAAACGTGTGAAGGGAGGTTGAAGGTGGAGTAACGTATTTTCAACAATTGTACGTCGTTAATGTATATGCTTCCATGTCACTGCATTTAAAAATTATGAACAATATTTAGAAATGCTATTTATACTTCAAACCTCCTTTCTTAAAGTCTTAACTTTAGTTACCTCTTATCGAGCCGAATTGACCGTAGCTCACAATTGGCAAACCTAAACAAAAGAAAATATATCAATGAAATCAATTCAGAAAATATCTTATGCACGTACGGTAACTTAGCTAGCTCCGTGATTTTAATCACACGTTAGAGCACATAAATAAACATGAGAGTGGGAGTAAGTATAATTACCTTTTAAGGTGATTATCTTCAACAGGTGTGCCAACTATTTCATGCAGCGCACGAAGTGTTTGTTGCAAAAAAATCCCATGGCTAACAACTGCAATATCTTTCTCCGGCCTCTCCCATAACCTACATTTTTTGAAAATAAATTATTACTGTTACAATAATGTTGGGAAATACATAGATATATATAACCAGATTTTACAATTTGTATTTGCAATTATTATGTGTGTTTATAGAAATGTAAAACCCAACTCCACGGAATTGTATCTAGATTTTGAATCTTATGTCGACTTGTTATTTTTAAGCAGAACGACTCTGTGGAGTTAATAAATTTTGATATATGAAAATGGATACTAGTTACAACTAATGACAGTTTTTTGTTTAGTTTAATGTTACTTTTATGTTTTGTTTCATGTCAACTAGTTTTGTGCTTTAACAGAAAGGCAAATGAGAAAGTCTAAAGGAAAGAGAGTTATGGTGGTTACCATTTGAGAAAGTGAAGGCCTCTAGCAGAAACATCTTTCATATTTTCCCTCTCCTCTGCCCATAGAGCATCTTCATCACTCTCTATCTATGATTAAATGAAAAAAAAATCTTAAAATTTGAAAATGAAAAGAAGATCATTTTGAATTTCTAGAAAGTCGGTGAGAGTATAACTACCATCGTAAAGTCGATTTCTGAGAAACAAGTGCGATAGGTACCTATACTTTCTCTTTTATCACACGGATATAATCCCTGCGGATATCAAACAATGGATCAGAGTGCATAGTTATTCATTTTGATTACTTACTGGAACATATGTGGCAATCATTCATTATAAATTGATCGTTTCTATTAATAACGAAGCTTTGATCTCTTAACGAGAGAGATATGTTAAGGAAGTTCAATTGATTCTTCTCCATGAAAATATGAGTGCTCAAATTCATAGGATGAATTATGTAGCATTGTTCCATTATATCGTATTTTAAAAAGAAAAGTAAATTCATATTTCCTGGTTATAAGAATTAATATTACCATGCGTTCTCTACAAATCTCAAGTGCTACGATTGGAGGGGAGTTGTTAACTTTTGGAAAGATATCGAATTGATTCATATCTTCTTGTCCCCTAAATATTCCAACTGAAGTTTGCATTGCCCTGAAATTGTATCAACAGCGTTGCTATCAGGGTATTAAAGAATCCTAATCTATCCTTTTAACCGATTTTGTCGTGGGATAATAGATTTTTGCGGTCGTTGACCGGTCGGCTCACCAAAGAACCACGGTGATAGAGACACCAACGTTAACCCGCCATGTTTTATGATGCAGTTTCACGGATCAATCCACAGTTTTCTTTTTTCTTTTTGTGCACACAATCCACAGTTTTCTTATAACATAAATTAATTTCTTCTCGTTTCATTGAAAAAGTAAACGAATATCTTTCATGTTTAATTTTTTTTAAAGTTATATTTTATACGCAATAAAATATCAATATGATGGATTATTGGCTTATAGCTTCTTATCTTGACAAAAAGGGGACTATAGTTACTTAATCAATTAAATAAAAACAGATAAATCTTTTATAGAATACAGGCAATTTTAGTTGATTTAAAATAAAACTATTAGTGAACCAGCATCTAAGAATTTAAACTGCCAAATGGATAAATAATTAATCATGTTGACAAGTGTAAATGTTAGATATACCTTATCCGATCTTAGACCTGCACGTCATGTATTTCACTAATATTTACTGTCTATGGTTTACCAAATTTTTAACTAAAATCTAAGTTTTGTAAGCTCTACCTAAAGTTTCCTGTCCAAATTAAAAAAAAGTGTAGTAGGTGAGTATAGAAGTACCTGCGCAATGGAGAGGTAATCACTAACTGAACAGTGTTTAGTAATCCTGATTTAATGATTTCTTTCCTTCGCTCAGAAACCTACAAAATTATATCGAATTTTTTTCAGAACATTAAAATTGATAAGGAATCTAATAACTTTTTAACCAAAGTTTAATATTGGTATTAAATTAACCACTGAAATTTTGATAAATGTCAAAAAATCTCAAAATAGTATATTTTCAAACAAGAATTTCACACTTTTTTCTATTTTCTATTTTTTTTTGCTAAACTTCTATTTTCTATTTTCTATTTTCTATTTTCTATTTTCTCATGAAAGATTCTTTTAAAATACTACTAATACTAATAATCTCATATTTATATACAGGAGCCAGGAGGACATCTCAGTTTGTCTCATTCGCACCTGTTGGATACCCATTGGAGAGAGACAGGCATCTAACAGCTTGTAAGATTCCAGTTCTCCTTTCTCTATTCCTACATTGTGGATTCCTTGTGCATGTCTCACCTATCATCCATTTCCGGTCCAACACAAGATATTAGAATCTATCCCATGTATCCTTTACCTATGAACGTACTATATATCTCAAAATCAAGCCATGATTTACAATGTGAAAGTTCCACCTTTATCAAACTGTGAAATTTCAAAATTCAACCTGTTGACGTCATTATGGAATTCTCTAAATTATTTATTATCCCTATTTGATGCTCACAAAGTAGTTGAGTAACCCCACACACAATGGTTAGATATGATCGCTCTTAAAACTATGTCAATAATATTGTATATGATTCGTTGATGAATTTCAAATCAAATCACATGATTATTTTCGAAGTTTATATTTATGACATAGGCCAACTGATGGAAGGTGAATATTGTTATCATTATACTTGGTGATATCTTGTAGGTTTGTATGTTTTGACTGTTTTTTTGTGCTTACGTTTGCCTATACCTTATTATAAATGTGCACTTTTTCAACTTTATCTAAATACTTTTTGCAAGCAATTTTGTTAATTGTAAACATAGTTAATCGCAAAGAGAAACAATATTTTTGTTTTGTGTTTGCATTTTGTTAATTATAGGATTTTATGCACGCAAACAAATTGTTTAAATTTTTTTTAAAACAAATTGTTTGATTTTCTAAAGAACATGAGTTTAAAAAAAATCTTCTCTCAGGGGAATGTAAACACAAAAGAAAAAATATGTTTGGAAAGATCGAAACAAACAACATAGAAGAACTACTTCAAATGTATATGTATTCTCTTTTCGAAAAAGGTCTCCTGATGAAGAAAGTTAACCAGCAGTCGTGAATATTTTCCAAAAGATTGAGACTGAATTGAAATATATAAATGGTCAGACTAACCAGATGAATGGTTTTGAAATTGCGCAGCGCCTTAACTCCACTCAAATCCATGTATATACGTACTCACCTCTCTAGACGACCTCTTCACCCAATGTTTACAAAATCAATATCGTTTGTTCTTTCTTCGTCTAGCTTAGACACTCATGTTTATCATATATATAATACACACGACGTGTACATATCCAGTTCCTTCTACTCACTTTCATATATGGAACGATGTAAAAAACTCACTTTCCTGGAACCAGCCCAGAAACTTCTTCGAAATGTAAATTAATTGCCTCTCTTTTAAGTATTGACGTAGGTCAATTGCCTTGACTCAAGTCAATGCCGACGTGTTGACTGGAAGTGGATCATGGATGGGATTTTTTTGTTGATAAATTGACTGAATGGTGAATGTTCCTCTAAATTTATACCGTTCGTTTATATTCCCATTTTCCGTATATTATATTTTTGTCTATTCTGTTTTTTTAAAAATTATGGATAATAACTTAAAATTTAAGAAAATATATAGGTTGTGTATTTTTGAAATTTTTATGTTAACATTTGTTTAATATCCCTCCATTTTAATAGATAATAGTATTATAAAAGTAGACATAGATTAAAAAACATTTAAAACACAAGAACATCATTAACTGTACATCTATTCATAATTTATACCAATAGTAAACTAAACTGCATAATATCATTGTTGGTACAATATCAGTATCAGTCATAAATTTTATTTTAAAAATTAAAATTTTATCTAATTTCAAACAGTTTTTTTCTCTAATAATGTATTTAAAAACGAAGGGAGTAATGAATAAAATTGTAGCCAATAATAAAAAAATATTGTAGAAATAGTCACATAAAATAAATAAATTGAATTTTGACATATAATTATAAAATATTTTATTAAATTAAATAGAAAAAATTGAAACACTTTTTACAATGTAACAAATAGAATATATGTAAAAATCATTATTTCGGTAAAATAAAATAAATACTATTTTAAGAAATAAAGATATATATTGCTCTATCTGAGAATCCATTTTTGGTTTTCTTACAAGTTAATTTACTCTTTTCTTACAAGTTACAGCTTACAAACAACTCGATCGAAAAATTAAAAGTTCAAAACCGGCCGTATTCCACACTCCATTCGACAACATCTCACACACGCTACAGACTCTTTTCTTTTTTTTAAATTTTTTTTTTGTTTAACAGGAGGTTCGAAGGCGGACGCGATGGCACCTACGCCACGCTTAACTCAACCGACTAATCTCCTGGCCCGGAACCAGTCGGCGCCAATACCCATTAACCAAGGGACTCGATGACACTAACGCCACGCTTAACTCAACTTGGGAAGGACGTAAAATATTCGATGGCTACATGGGATATTTGAACCTGGGTCCTTATTAGCGTTGTAGCAGCTTCAAGACCACTGGGCCACGCTACAGACTCAAAAACAAACTCAAGGACAATATGTCTTTGCAGACAGTAGATCTGCAAACTCAAGGACAATATGTCTAACCGAAAATTTCTCTTTATTCAATACATTTTTAAAAATATGCAGAATACTATAAGTAGATAGGCGTAAGGCGAGCGGCTCAGGCAATCGAAGAAGCTCAACAATACTGAACTTCATGAATAAAACAATAAAATATTTATTAAATAACTTCTTCAACGAGGGTTTTAGTAAAGGCTCTGTAAACTAACATTTTGACCCAAAAAAAGGCTCTGTAAACTCTTTGAAATTTTCTCCGTAGAATCAAATCTCCGTAGAAGAACTAAAGCTGAAAAATAAAAATATAACAAAAAAAACAAAGGTCAAGAAATGGATAATTATTATTAATTATTATAAATTATTCCTGATTTAGATCATACTAACCTTTTGTCTACAATCACAACAGTACGAATTTCGCAATTAGCAAACCTGTAAGAAACACATAACCTATCCTTAATTATAAGTATACAAAAGAATTAATAAGTTGGTCACTGCAAAGGATGAAAGGATATCATATATTTTTATAAACCTCTTGCAAAGTTCATGTCTAACTGACACGTCACAATCGTTTGCGAACACATACAACATGTGCTGCAAAACTATGCCATGGCTAACAACTGCAACCTCTTTCTCTGGTCTCTTCCATAACCTGATAATAGAAAATTCTTAATATACTTTTCACTATATGCCAATGTTATTTAACTTCACGAAGTTAAGATTCAAAAGGATTACCATTTCATGAACTCTAACCCCCTCGCCAAAATCTCTTCTTCAGATTCTCGAACATCGGGCCTCCATAGATTGTCCTCTTCACTTTCAATCTATAATATCATCCAGAATATACGTGTTAGAGAAATCATCATATGTATCGTTGATAATATATTGAGAAATTAGCTTAATATGTTATATAGCTTTCCAAGAATAAGATTATTTTTTTCTCAGAAAAAAAAGAATAAGATTTTATAAATGAAGGAAAAGTGAGAGAAGATACTACTTGCCTGAGAGAAATCAATGGTGGGGAAAATAGTTTGATACTCGCTCACGTTTCTTCTCATATCAGGAGGACGTACTCCCTGGGTGCACATACATATCTTTTATAGTATTTTCGATATATATGTATATTATTCTTTTGACTAAAAGATTTTCGATATATATTTTTTTTTTTTGAGAAAAGATTTTGAATATTTCTTTCACATGAGTTTGTTTTAAGCACTGAATGTAAGAGACAATTCTCCATGTATCAGTCATACATTACGGTCTCGAGCAACCTCAAGTGCCAAAATGGAAGGGCTGCTTGTCATATTTGGTTGTTTATCTTCATTTCCAAAAAACACCAACCGCGGTTTGCATAGTTCTATATTACAACGAAAATTTAATTAGTCCAAGTCACTATGAAACAAAAAGGAACACAACAGAAATAAAATAATCAACTTTAAAGCCTTTATTACTTGTATGCAAATATATATTACCTCAGCAAAGGAGAAGTTACAACTAGCTCAACCCTCTTTAGTAGCCCGCTTGAAACAACACGTTCACGGAGGTTCTCAACCTTTAGAGATGCATTAAGCGATTAGAAATAATGCGTGAGATTTATGTCTTTCAGTTATGGATTTTACTCGATTTAAAATTTGGGAGTTCAGTTTTTATTTTCTCTATCTCACTCTACTATACATAAAACAACGAAAATGAACTAGATAAGGAGCAACCTAGCATGTATATGTCTTAGCTAGTCAATCAGAATGAATGGGTTTTATTCAATTCAGAACCAACTCGATAATCAGTATGTGACGGGTCACAATGAACTCGATCGATTACGATCCACCACTGATCAACAAAACGCAAAGGTGCATGAAGGTGCAGGTGCATATTACAATTTCGATCGATGTATAAAGGTCTAATGTTTTAGTATTTCTTCTTTACCTGTTGGTGACCATGATCAGTAAGTGGAGCGTCAAAAAGATGAGGAGATAACAACGCATTCCTATCTTTCTCGGCTTCCACATTGTGAACCGCTTGTCCATGTCTCAACTTGAATAAACAAAAGAATAAGCATGATTAGTATATACTAACAAAAAAAATGTTAAAAGTGACTTGCGTGTGGTTAATCAACTTTGTTGAGTGTTTATTTTTATTTTTTTGGTAAAAACTTTGTTGATAATTTGCGACTTACCAAGTGGATGATTTTACAGCTCTCCAAGGGGTACAAGAATCTTGTATCCATTCCTACACATTAAATGTTTTCAATGTTTTGTTTAAGAAATAAGAAATTTAACGAGTCCAATATAGATATATATATATATATATATATATATATATATATATATGCACAGACAACGCAACAACAAAAAGCATTATTATTAATAACGATAACTTATCAACTATTGGATACTAAAATCTGTTGTAACCGCATATATCAAACCTTTCAGAGAGAAGGTATTTTGGAAGAATATATAAGATCTCTAGGGTTTTCTTTGATGTCAAGTTTATAGTTAAATGGTGATATTGTTAGGCAAAATGATGGGTTTCTTTGATTTCCTTATATACTCGAAATATTCAAAGACCACACATGTGAACGTGGATTTTCTACGTAAAATTTCATGCAATAATAAGTCAAACTTTTGACTCATTCGTCACTTGCTATTAGCGTCTCTATCGTTTAAAAGATTTTTCCTTTAAAAATTATATTAATATTTTAATATAACTAAATATAGAATTATTATTTTAAAATGAAATTGAACTATCAATTAAAACTCTAGTTTCTTAAGTATTTCGTTAGATTAATATAAACATTTCTTAGATGAGAATTGGTTATCTGTTTTTCTATTACTTTTCACTATTTATTTATGAGATATTCACTCAAATCCTATACATAATTCAATATATATAACAACATGGCAATAGAACTGTTCACTCAGTATTTCCATTTGGGGTCTTAGAGCCAAAAATGGACCGGATCACGTAAAAAAGGAGACAGAAGACATCGTACAACTCCAAGAAAGAAATGTTTACATATATTGCCTTGAACTGGAAGTCTGGAAAGGTCGTTACTCGTTTATCTTTGAACTTTATTACATTTCAGTCTTTGTTTAGAGATTAACTAAAGATCGTTGTCGTGAAATACATGTCGAGATATTTTTATTTTTCTTCACCACATGTCAAAATATTCTACTTAGAAATTCTAACACATTTAAACATCTATGAGTAATCTAGAACCTTTAATTAAATTTGTAAACACGTTTTACTTTTTTTCAATAATAGCTCTTCTAAAACCCATATAAAACTACTAAATTATTTCAACAATTTTGCTCAAATTATCTTAATCTATTACATATTTTTATTTAATTTTCGAAGTGTGGCCATATTTTTCTATCTAAAATTAGCAAATTATTACATATTAACTCTACTATTTGACAGGTTGAAAGAGTCCCAAATTTTTCCTTAACCCGACTTGGAGCAAACCAATTTTTTTTTTGGTAAAGTCAAATTGTCAAACTGATCGTATTATCACTCTTTCAATGGTATTATTTAATTTAAAACACAACGTAATGAAACAATTATGTTACTCCTTGACATTAATCAGAAGAACATTTTTAGCAAAAAAAATAAAAATCAGAAGCACATCGTTTTCCTCAGAAGCTATCTTCACACTCTTTTAAAAGTTCGTATATTACAAATGCGTGTCGTGTGACTTCTACTAACCTAAAAATGGATGCAGCAAATGTTCTTTACTTTGTTCCACCTTTGCTTTAATCTTATCCTCGAGTAACTAAAGAACAACTATTGAATTATAGAGGGCTTAGAAGGTGTATTATATGGTATATTGCTCTGATTCGGAGGTTGAATGTTTTAATATTTCACTACATTCTTATTTTAGTTTGGTGATAACATATGTGTTTGTTGTGGTTTCTGGAGGTTGAATTGAAATTCTCATATCCAGATACTTTTTCAAAGTATAGATATACGTTATAGTGAAACCCAAATTTATTCCCATCCATTCTGCTCAGAAGATCAGACTTTTAAAAGAAAATCATTGTTGTATGTGTGGGTAATGAGCTTTGTCTGTTCACTATAACAGGCTTATGGAAAAGCCCATCAAACTGACTTCCTCACCTAGCAGCTGCTGCGGGGAAAACTGGGCCGCAAGAATTTCAATGAAGGCCTAAAGTTCACCAATTTATAAAGTCGAAACGAAAGATCAAAACGCGTGACCTTATAAAAAAAAAAAGATTACACGTCTCGTATTGAACAAATTAACATGTCAGCATGTAAGTCACCTTTTAGCATTGACATGCCCAACCACCATCATAAGCAAACTTCTTATTTTTTTTCTGACATTTTGACTTTTTTGTCGATTGTGTAATTTCAAATAACTGATAACTGATGGAAAAATTGGTGAGTCTCTTGAAGAAACAAAAACCAAACACTACATCATCACTTCAAAATATTGTAACATCAAAATCATCAAAGTGAATGTTTCCGACCAAACAGATCCAAATGAAAAAGTAGTGAAGAAGCAGAGCAAAACTCAATGTTGTATCTCAAAACTCATTCGTGGTCTCTCTCCAAACCCACCAACTCCCTCAAACGAAGATGAAGCTCTCCGATCGTCCTCAACACCTTAACCGCCTGCGACGGAGTAAGAATCTCCACCACTTTCCCCACCGTCGAACACCTCAGCTCATCCGCCTTGTTCATCGCCCTCGCCATCCCTCTCTTGAGCGCCTCCATCGCCTCCTCCAAATCCAACTCCTCCCCGTCCACCATCCCCCTCGCCCCGACCCGCCTCGCCGCCAGCATCACCGGCGGATCCGCCACGCTCTGCTGCGCGAGCGCGAAATCCCGCATCACGTCCCTCTCCCTCCTCCTCGTCTCCGACCGGAGGCTCGAGATCCGGTCCCGCTGGTCGCGCGTGAGGTCGCCGACGGAGGAGTCCGTGAGCTTGAACACCAGCGAGGGCTTGAAATCGCCGACCCAGAGGATGAGTCTGGCGTAAGAGGTGAACCACGGCGGGCAGAAGAAGGTGAAGACGTTGTCTCCGGCGAGGGAGACGGCGGAGGATTTCTCTTGGTAGTATTGGAGGCAGTGAGATAGAAACTGGGTCACGAGAGATTGTTGCTCTTCGAGAGTGAGTAAAGAAGCGCACGTAAGCTGTTCGACGAAATACCTGTGACGAATTAGCCAACCGTTAACGAAGCTGCTGAAGCTTTGGGAGCTGCTGGTGATTGGCATGTTTCTTGTCTACGTTTGAGTAGTCAGTTAGTCACTCGAGTACTGAGTGAATATTGGTGCGTTTGGAACGTGTTTTGTATACAAAGATTTATATACAATCTTTTGGACTTGACCAACTAAAATATTTTTAACAATTATTTTATATAATATATGTCGGTTCTTGGATGGAAATTATATTTTCTGTCGGCGACCCAAATGGAGTTTTGCGACATTTTTTTTTGGTCTTGTGGGAGTGAAGTTATAGGATCACAATGAATGAATCACAATTAGGTTTAATAAGAATAACTCTCTTATTAATCTATTGAGGAAACTAACTCAAAACCTCAAACTCTCTCAATCTCACAATTATTTAGTTATGCAACATCATATGCATCTCTTTATATATAACTCATAATTTCCTAAACTCATTAGGAACAACACACATATATAATTTTCTATTCCATAACTCGGTAGGAAAGTAATAGCTTGCTCTTCAAGCTACTTCAAGCTTATCCCAACATTCTCCCCTTAAGCTTGAACTCATCTTCACTTACATCTTGAACTCTGATAATTCTTTTCATTTCCTTGAGTTTTGATTTCCCGAAGGTTTTCATCACGCTTCTTCTTTGTTCACCACCGGGTGTATACCGATATAACTTTAGAAGCCATATAGCTTGCTCCATAGCTTCTGTCCATAGCCATGTCTTCAGCTCCACTTGACGGTAACACAACAGTCTCTTGTTTGTTTGAACCCCACGCAATTGATCTTTCTCCATCATAAAATATATGTGCCACGCTCATGCCATCATCCGAGTTAATACATTGCCTTCTACCAATATTTCCAACAATTGGTATCTCAGTAATTTCATGAATCTTAATTGCAGCTCGACGAAACAGTTCAAATCTTTGCACTTCGGAAACCAAACGTCCTACCCATTTCTGGATGCTCGAATAACAAAACCTGTGGCCACAAGGGAGAATGCCTCTAGTGGAACTGAACCCCGTCCAGCATATGACACAAGAAACATGTGCAGAGACCTTCTTAGTTGCTTCCGTCTCATCTCTTCTTGAATCGAGTTTTTCGAAGTTTGATTCATCATCTGCATTAACTGATCTCGGGCGTTTAAACGCAGCTTTATGACTCCAATTCTCAGACTCCTCTATTTCATCATCATCCCAGTATTTTGTTGCAGAGTCTCGAGGATGTTTACGAGCTGATGTTTCTTCTTGTTCTAAAACACAGTCCTTCATATTTTCATTATTAATCGGAGAATTTATTCGTTTCTCAGCAGAATATTCATGTCGGTCACTATCAGATTCCGTATCAGAATCAATTTTGATAAGGTTTCTGGAAGTGCTTGGCTTTACTAACAGCCTCTTTCTTTTCCGCCAAGATTCGGCAACGCCAGTGTTTTCCTTCTCTGCAAAAATATTACTTGGCCTCCTCGTTCTCAGTTTCACTTCTAACTGTCTGGTTGCTTCTGTATTTTTCTCTTTAAACAAAACAGAGTCCATCCAAGTGGAAAGCTCAGAAGCGCGATCGTTTCTCCTGATTTTTTCACTATTGGCAAAGTATTTATAAAAAGTTTCACCAGATTTTTTCACTTTCTTGGTGACTTTAGCTTCCACAGAATCCGCAGGAAGTTCAACCATCAAAGGTCTAACCTCTTCCCCACTTTCAAGTGTATAAGGCTCGTCAGATACTCGTCTGCCTTCCCTTTCCTCCAGGATGTTATCACTCTCTTCCATGGGATATATCAAGAAAACTTCCCGAGCAATGTTCTCTATTGCTATTCGTAACTCTTCCTCTTTTGCAATAGTGAGTTCCCTCTCAACCTGAAACTTTGTTTTCTCCACCAAAAAACCATCTAATTCAGCCATCTGTTTGAGCTTTTGACCCCTCAAATCTTCTAAGCATAGTATTACTAATTGATCTGTTTCATTCTCCAGTAGAGCTGTCTTATGATTGATATCTTCCTCTATAGCACTAAAGTGCTTCTCTTTCCCATGAGTAGTAATGTTGGGTGCCATGTCTCTGTCCTGAACAAGAAGATTATTCTCAAGATCAACTTGACAGACTTGGCATATTTTCTTCAACTTGGAGTAGGTCTGACATATTTCTGGTTTCTTGTATCTCTCAGTCCGGCCATGTGGCCACCTAAACACTGTGAAGGTATGTGTTTGTACCTTGCATTCTTTCTTATAAGTTGCTAGTCACATTCCCAAGTAAGAATTGTCACATCGATAAGATTGACAGAGGACTAGAAACTCGGACCGTTCACATCCATTAGCTTTATGATCTTTTGACATCATCTTATTCTCTTCCTCCTCTGCTTCCTCTTCATGATTATAAGACATCTCTGTTATGTTTTTTTTTCTCTCTTCCAATGCACTTAGATGAATTTCCAAGTTATGTGCAAATTCCTTAGTCTCAGAGACTGAGAGCTTTACTCTCTCACTTTCTACTTCGGTGCGAGCATCACTGAAGATATGCATACACGACAACACACTTACATTTTGCTCCTCGATTTTCTCAAATTCTTCTTCTAATAACAGTTCCTTTTTTCTCATCTGCTCTCTTGAAGATAACAATGTTTCCCGTGAAGAAACATGCTCGAATCTTACATCTGTTATAAGCTTCTTCACTCTCTTGAAGTCTGCTATTTTCTTCATAAGTTCAGTTTCAGATCCCAGCCGTTCTGCTCTCGTACGCATTGCCGAAGTGTGTTTTGTAAATTCCTCGCGACGTTGCACTTTGATGGGACGTGCTAAAGCCTTCTTCTTCTTCAGTCTCAACATTAGCAAACTCTTATACTCTATTCCTATGTTCCCAATTGTGCCAGTAGACACTCCTTCCATACCTATAAGTAAGAGAGCTTTCATATTCAAACAACGCTTGCGGAACACAAACCCTCTTCACAATTTATGCTTTCTAAATCTGCTCCCTGCTCTGCTAGCTGTAGACACTCTTCCACCTTAGCCAAACCACGTCTAGCTTTTAATAGTCTCCTCTCAGCAAGATAAAATTTTGTTTTCAGCTTCCTTACAAGATTTTTATGTCTCTGTTTCTTAACGTCTTGTTTCACTTCTTCTGCATGGTGACCATCGTCCTGATTTATTCTCCACTTACCTGTTGTGTCAAGTGTTTCACCAATGATACTAGAAGGAACAAACTCATTACTAGGTTCAGTACTTTTGACAATATGCAGAGTCGATGATCCTTCTCTTGAATGTGCCTCTTGTTTTCTGTTTCCTAAAATCCTTACAAATTTCTCTTGCTCCTTCAATGTCTCAGTTACTTCTTGTAACAAAACGTTCTTTCCTTGGTAGAAAACCAAGTAGTCTTTGTTCCTAGAGAGCAGTATCCCTCCTGTCAATTTCTTGAAATCTTCAGCCAGTCTCTCACTTGCCGTTAACTGTACACCACGTTTCATCACAATCTTTGCAAGCATACTCCTTTTCTTCTTAGGTTTGTGTGTTGTACAAACAACACGCCATCTCTTATCTCTCTTATCAATATCATCATCACATAGCACGAGTGCTTTCTCATGGCTTTGATTATCTTTGAAGATTCCCGTGTTTACTATATCTTCACCACCAGATACCTTGTGTTTCTTCCTTTTCTTCGATTTCTTTCCACCATCATCATCAGTTTCAGAATCACGTCTTTTAACACTTGGTTTCCTCTTCTTTTTCTTCTTCATAGATTTGCGATGTGTGAGGATTCTTTGAATCGCAATCTTACTCCTCGTCTTTATCTCTTTATCCCTGTAAGACTCCGGCGAGTCTAAATTTACATTCGCAGTCATAACCATTACAATTTGCCATGACGTTTTCTTAAGTTCGAATTTAGGTTTCGAACTAGAAAACCTTTTTAGAGATCCAGTATCGAAACTATAGCTCTGATACCACATATAGGATCACAATGAATGAATCACAATTAGGTTTAATAAGAATAACTCTCTTATTAATTTCTTGAGGAAACTAACTCAAAACCTCAAACTCTCTCAATCTCACAATTATTTAGTTATGCAACATCATATGCATCTCTTTATATATAACTCACAATTTCCTAAATTCATTAGGAACAACACACATATATAATTTCCTATTCCATAACTCGGTAGGAAAGTAATAGCTTGCTCTTCAAGCTACTTCAAGCTTATCCCAACAGAAGTATGATCAGACAATCAGAACAACTTGAAACCATTTACTAAATAGTTCGTATTGGAATAAAATTCTGGTATATGTGTGTTAACAGTAATAACACTGTTAAGAAATCAATAGAATCATTAATCTGAAATCACTGTTACCTATGTAATTTCCAATTATATACTGATTGATCATGTAACTTTAGCAAGATAATCCCCTAACTAAAACTAAAACAGAGTATAGTTTTCAGATCTTACAAAACATCTGTGTAGTTATCGTTTATTGGGTATCAAGTTAGGACTTAGGATGATGTACCCCAACTGTTAATAGTCCTGGTTGGAATATTTTATTTTTGGATTCTCCTAGTCCTAACTAGAACTATGTCAGGGTTGCATCACAATTTTATGGCATTATCTCAAAATGCATCTGAAAAGGTACCGACATATGTTGCTAAAAGTAGAAGGCACATGTCATGTAAGAAAGACGACATATGTAAGCAAAGAAACACAGTTTTCTGACAATACTATCTTAGACTTCAATTCTTTTATAATTTTTCGTGGTTTTTAGTTTATTGTGCGGATTTTTTTGTTGGACAAAACGAAAAAGAACAATGGTTCATCAATGCTCCAGTTAGGTCTCGCGCCATCTTTTTCTTATTTACTAAGAAATATATACATTAATATTAGTATTATAGTTGTCTGTTGACAAAAATAAAAGTATTACAGTTGTCTTGTCTGAAACTTTTTTCTTTTTTTGTGTAAGTCTTGTCTGACAGACACTTAAGTTCTAGAGAAAAAATATTTATCTCCACCAACTTTGGTGTTGATAAACCAATAACTATTCTAATAACCAGTTAATTTATGGAAGAAAAAGATTGTCTAGTCTCAGATTTTCTACGTATTATATGATGCTAACACAATTAACAAGTTAATCTAAAATCTAAAAAGATTAATATAACCAAGTATTACGTTGTACTCATGTATGTTTTCTTGTATGTGAGTAAGAAAACAATGCAATGGCTGAGAATTCAGTAAAATTTAGGATACATATGGCGTATTATTATGTGTGTCTGTCCAAGTAATTCCCTTAATTATGTATGGCCAAGCAGAGTTGGTACGGTGATGAATGATGATGGTTCATGCGTCCTAAGCTGAAGAAATAAAAAGTGCAAATAGAATCAATTCGGCTGAATTGATCTAATGGTAAAAGGATTGCGACTGTAATTTCTGCCACCCAAATTCAATTCGTGTTAGAAATGATTGTTTATAATGTTTGTGTTGGATTATTTATAATGTTTATGTTACTGTCAAAAAGGTGAAATCATCTTTTTCTTACATCAAAAAGTACAAATAGATTAAGAATGCTTGACACGTGACAGACAAAAACATATGTAAGATAAATATTCAGTAAAAAATGTAGTAAAAGATTCTAAAACGTGACGAGAGAGAGAACAGAGAAGAGAGAGCTCCGTCGTCTTTACTGTTTCCGGCCGACGGTGTGGGCTTCCACAGCCACCGTCGGTCCGCATTTCTTGCTTGTTTTCATCTCCCGCTTTTAAAGTTCCGTCCTTTTCTATTTCTTCGGTTGGATATCTTGCTCCCGTCGTCGTACCGTCTTCTCGGTGGACGGTCGGCTTTGGCGCACCGATGTTGCTCCTTTCCGTCAAAGGAGAACATGTGGCTTTAGTTTGTGTGTTCAGTGGGAGGCTTTTTATGCTCCGGTTTCTTTTGGTTTGGTTGCGTATCTGTGGGTTTCGGCGTCGGATCTGGTGGAGCTCTCGAGTCGTCGAGATAGGCTCTCTGGCGTTTTGATTTGGTGATGAAGTAGAGGCGAACGGCGTTGATTTGGGTGGAGATCTCGGGTTAAGTCCGGTGAAGCTCTACGGTGGTCTTAAGTTGGTATCGGACCCGAGGATTCGCGACGACGAGTGGGTCTCGGTCGTGGTCTCCGGAGTAGACAAGCAACAAGCAACGGCGAGGCTCGGCGGTTGAAGATGATCGTGTAACACGTGTGCCCGTCTGGTCGTGGATCGTGACACGTGGTTGTGTGCACCGAAGTGTCGGTGGAGGTTGGTTTTGTGTGGGTTTGGGCCTTGGCCCACTTTCCTTCGGTTTAGGCTGCCCAATATTCTCGCTTGGGTTTTGGTTAATTTGGGTTGTATGGGATTTGGGCTTCGGCCTTGTCTCTTTTGGGCCTTAGGCCATTAATATAATTCAATTTGGAAAAAAAAAAGATTCTAAAACGTGACGACAAAGAAGTGAGAATATACGTTTTGGGAAAAAAAGTGATGGCACATGTTGGCTATGCGACGCACGGTCGGTCGCAACAGATCCTATTCAACTCGTTCCTTACGCGGGCGGCCATGTTCTCGTCACTCGCCGCGTTTCTTTTTGCGGCCTTTTAAACTCACTCGGCATTTTTTTTCTTTCTTTAATAAAACTGAAAAAAGTCGGTTTCTAAGAAGACAAAAATTAATAGAATACAGTCGACAAAAGAAAACTCATCCGTTAAACCCACCAGAGATTTGTTCACATATGTTTGGGCCTCGATTATATGCCTACCCTTCGTTTGCATATAAAAAAGAGATTTGGATTTTCTTTTTGCAAGTGAAAAATATAATTCTAAAGCCCGCATTATTTAAGAAGACAAAAGGGCATTCTTGTGTATGGTTTCGTATTTCATATTTGGGTTATAAAACCTCATCAGTTAAGCCCAGAAGAGTTTTATTCACACGTTGCTGGGCCTAACCTTCATTTGCTTGTAACAAAAGAATTGAGGAATGTTTCATTTCAAAGAACTTTTAGCATGTGAAGAATATATATCTTTAGTTTGGCTGGTTTCAAAATTTGATTAGTTGCCAAATTTTAAATGTCATTTGTTGGGATCTAACTATGGTCCAGCCACTTCAAAATCACAAACTAAAAGTTCGGAATCTTTTTTAGGTATCCATGTTTCTTGAATAAAACTGTTTGATTTATTTTGAACCTGCATATAGCCATGAAATTTCCACTAACTTAAGTAAGGTTACTCACTTAAAGGTTATTAACATTTAAAATTTAAGATAAAAAGATGCTGCTTTTTTTTTTTTTGTGCAACAAAAAGATGCTGCTACTTTAGAGTGAGGATTGGTTAAAAGTTGGCACCCTCTCGTGTCCTTACTTCTTACTTTAGAGTGGGATTGGTCAAATGTTGGCATCCTCGTGTTATACGCTTAAGCCGTAACGTATGGGATAAATCATTCACGTGTACGGTTCACACTGCCCACTAGAACTCAATCTTTTTCTAACCAAACTCCATCTTTAAGCTTTTGCACCAAAAAAAAGAGAAATAAACCGAATACTTGACGTTTTGACCAAAAAAAAAACAGAATACTTGACGTTATTGCCTTCACTAAAAAAGAAAAAGAAACAGAATACTTGACGTCGCTCTACGTATAGTGAACGCCGAAAGTGGAAAGTGACGATTGCCATTTCCTCTTTTTACGTGCCTTCTTACAGGATAATACTTTTACTATTTACAAAATCGCCTAACTAATTTTCAAATAATTAAAAAACGAACCTAATTTTAGAAAGTAGATTCCAAAACAACCCCAGACCCACATGATGATTTCTAGTTGCCACCTTTTTCTCCACCACTTAGCTTTACTCTCAAACAAGTGTGTGCTCTCTCATAGAGATTCGTTGAAGACAGAAACAAAGAGAGAGAGAGAGAGAGAGAGTGAGTTAGATGTCTACTTCCGATCAACCTCGTCACCACCGACCGACACGCAACCGTCCATGTAACATCCCGAGTTGTGATATGTGAAAAGGCTTAAGAGAATTGATTTGGCTACCTATGTCACCAAAGTTGACTTACCTTTTCCGGAGCACATCCTGAAAGAACTCCAGAGTTAAGCGTGCTTGAGCTGGAGTAGTGGAAGGATGGGTGACCTATCGGGAAGTGATTCGCGATAGCGTGCGAGTGAGGCCAAAGCACGGGGAAAGGTCGGGTGGTGATTGCAGGGTTAGTAAACAATGATTTCGAGCCTTGAAAAATTAACGACCGACCGTCGGATGGGATGGGGCCCACGGGCCGAGAGAGCGGGCGTGGTGGCCCATTAGCCGTGGGCGGTCGGGGCGTTACAAGTGGTATCAGAGCTGGTTAGCCGTCTCAGTTCTGACCTGAGAGGCGTGTTGAGACCTGTCGTGGGGCGCAACGAGGGCGTTGCGTTCTTTGAGAGGGGGTGAATTGTAACATCCCGAGTTGTGATATGTGAAAAGGCTTAAGAGAATTGATTTGGCTACCTATGTCACCAAAGTTGACTTACCTTTTCCGGAGCACATCCTGAAAGAACTCCAGAGTTAAGCGTGCTTGAGCTGGAGTAGTGGAAGGATGGGTGACCTATCGGGAAGTGATTCGCGATAGCGTGCGAGTGAGGCCAAAGCACGGGGAAAGGTCGGGTGGTGATTGCAGGGTTAGTAAACAATGATTTCGAGCCTTGAAAAATTAACGACCGACCGTCGGATGGGATGGGGCCCACGGGCCGAGAGAGCGGGCGTGGGTGGCCCATTAGCCGTGGGCGGTCGGGGTGTTACAGTCCACCTCTGCCACGACCGCCTAATCCTTCTTCTCGTCCCGCCGTGGCTAGACCAAAGGTCTCGAAGCGCGTGCTCCTCCGCGTAGCTTCCGTCGCGTGCGGGATCCAGTTCGGCTGGGCGCTCCAGCTCTCCCTCCTCACTCCTTACGTGCAGGAGCTGGGGATCCCACACGCTTGGGCCAGCGTGATCTGGCTCTGCGGCCCGCTCTCTGGACTGTTCGTGCAGCCTCTCGTCGGCCACAGCAGCGACAGGTGTAAGAGCAAGTACGGTCGCCGGAGACCGTTTATCGTCGCCGGAGCCGTGGCCATCGCTATCTCCGTTTTGGTCATAGGACACGCGGCGGATATCGGGTGGGCGTTTGGGGATAGAGAAGGGAGGAGGATTAAGCCGAGGGCGATCGTGGCTTTCGTGTTGGGGTTTTGGATTCTTGACGTGGCTAATAACATGACTCAAGGTCCTTGTAGAGCTCTCCTCGCTGATCTTACTGGTAAAATCTCTCTGCCTCTTTGTGTTTCTAAGTATAACCTCGTGATCTTGGAGAAACATGGAATGTGCACAAATTTATAATTCTTGGAAACAATTAAGTATTAATGTTATTACAAAAAATACTAAAGTGAAAATTAACTAATATTGACCTTGACCATTGTGTCAGAGGTTTAGTTCGGGTGACACTGACACGGAACTAATAATATTACATGATGTGGTTTGGACCGAACCTTCTAGTATTAAAAAAAAAGAGTACTCTGTTTTGGTTTTAATTATTGTGCAATCTCTGTTTTCAGAGAATGATAATCGCAGAACCAGAGTAGCAAACGGCTACTTTTCTCTATTTATGGCTGTTGGAAATATTCTTGGCTACGCTACTGGATCATACAACGGTTGGTACAAGGTCTTCCCTTTTACCAAGACCGTTGCATGCAATGTGGAATGCGCCAATCTCAAGTCTGCATTCTATATAGACGTGGTCTTTATTGCGATAACTACGATCTTGAGTATCTCAGCGGCTCATGAGGTGCCTCTCGGGTCGTTGTCAGCCTCTGACGCACATGGGCAATCAAGTGGAACAGATGAAGCTTTTCTTACCGAGATACTCGGCACTTTCAAATATTTTCCAGGAAGTGTTTGGATGATCTTGCTTGTTACGGCTCTGACATGGATCGGTTGGTTCCCGTTTATTTTGTTTGATACTGATTGGATGGGTCGAGAGATCTACGGCGGTGAACCGAACCAAGGCGCTTCTTATAGTGCTGGTGTCAGTATGGGTGCGCTTGGTTTGATGTTGAACTCTGTTTTTCTCGGGATCACTTCGGTGCTCATGGAGAAACTTTGCAGAAAGTGGGGAGCTGGTTTTGTCTGGGGGATATCGAACATCATTATGGCTATTTGCTTTCTTGCAATGATTGCCACTTCATTTGTTGCCTATCACATTGGCTACATTGGCCATGAACAACCTCCTGCTGGGATCGTCATTGCTGCTGTGTTAATCTTTACAATTTTGGGCATCCCCTTGGCAGTAAGTTACTCATGCAATGCTGCTGTCATGTTACTTGTGGTTTGCTACTAATCTTACTATACTTATTGCCAATCTGGAGATATGATGACACTTTAAATTTGTTAATTTTCCTACTACTCATCTTATGATGGAGTTTATTTAAATGGTTACTAATGCCTATTGTTACACTTCCGCAGATAACTTACAGTGTCCCATATGCGTTGATTTCCATACGTATCGAGTCCTTGGGCCTAGGTCAAGGTGTGTATCATTTTAAATATTGTGGTCATTGCTTTAATTCTACAAGTGTGTGGTGTTTCTTATCGATTTTTCTATTGTCTCAGGCTTATCTTTGGGTGTACTCAATTTGGCTATAGTCATCCCACAGGTATGCTTCGCTCAACCATCCTTTTAAAAAAAGTGTCCTTCTGTCACTGGCCATAACCAGCTTTAAACAAATAAATGGAATTTTTACTAGAAAGAACCAAAGAAAGAATCACTGCTTCAATAATGCTTATGGCAGACGCATTCAAACACGAATAGAAAGTTACCAACTCGGCATCACCAACTAAGTAAATATGTTTGTTAAATCACTGTGGTTATATGTTTGCAGGTAATAGTGTCTGTTGGCAGTGGACCATGGGACCAACTATTTGGCGGTGGGAATTCACCAGCACTTGCAGTTGGAGCAGCTGCAGGTTTCATTGGCGGAATTGTAGCCATCTTGGCTATCCCGCGAACAAGGATTCAGAAGCCCATCCCTCTCCCATAACATCCTCTCTCTTTTTTTGCTATAAAGTACGTCTTAGTTCCCTTTTTTACCAAACGTAAGCACTTAAAATTTGTCACTGATTAACAAACCTTGTTAATGCAAGATAGACGAGAGTGGTATGTGTGAAGGCATGGTGGAAGATTAGCAAGGAGATGCACCGCTTATTTGTGCGATCCTTGTTTCATTCGTGCATTGGCTTCTCGTGTGACTAACTTAGCTGCTGCAGCGTCTAGGACCTAACTCCTTCTTGCTTTGAGGCTATGATCCTTGTGCCCACGAGGAGCCATAGGAGTTTACCCAACGAAATAATAACACATCATCCAGTTTGTGAGGCACATGTTGGAATCCCCCAAATCGGGTTCTTCTCTGTTTCTTTGTTGTCTATCTAAGGATATATAGTTTACCCCGTACTTGTAAATTGAAGTGATACCCTCTGTACCAGTGGAGAGTTTGTAACGGATGCTGAAATTTCCGAAAATGTTACAAGTTCTTTTTCCTGAAATAGTTGAAGAGAAGTCATCAGAATAACATATATAAGCCAATATTTAAGCAAACTGAAAAGCATTTAACAATGTAATGCCATTAGTTGTAGTGAAACACTAAAAAAAGCAAATGCATTCATGAGAGAATTTGTGGTTGACGTAAGCCCTCTATATGGCATAGCTTTGTTAGTGGTGTGACTTGATGTTTGTAAACTAATCTAAAGCGTTACGACAATCATTACCATCAACGATATTCTAGAAGCTATAATAAAAGTTGAAACCATACAGAGACAAGAGTTGTGGTAACATAACAGCTTCTGCTTCAAGGTAACATCCGATTACGTACGTGTACACAAAAGCTAACCAAAGAACTGTCTCCTACTACTACTATACAACAGGTTTCAAATCTTTCTCTATCCCCCCACCAAAAAAGAAAGAAACAATTCTCCGTAACCAAGATTTTTTTTTGTCAGCGGAATAGATCTTGGAATGACCACATTATGAATCTCGCAAACACATCAGACTCCAGGAACTCGATGTGAGCAGCTCGACCGATGAACGAGTTGAGGTTACGACCGTACAAGGTCGTGTCGAAGTTGACGTCACAGCGCATGAACACTCTCTGGTGGTGAGGAGGAGTTTCCGGGGTCGGGCCACGTATTTGGTCCATACAGTTATTAAGCATCTCCAAGAAAGCGACGCCTCTTTTTGAGTTGTCGGAAGAAGCTGGTTGGCACGACTCGATCCGAGCCGAGTGATATGGAACATACCCATCCTGTCATAACAAAAAAATATTGTTAGTTAGGATCAGATCTAAAACATTAGCACTTAAAAAACTTATTGTAACTAGCATCAAATCTTGTAATAGCATTAGTTACTATTGTGTTCTGAACGTATAAGTGAATGTACACCTGAGGCGAAGAAAGGAGAATTATATTCTTGAAACTGTCCAGCGTCTTTTGCTGAAAATAATTTCAGAAACTGACATTAGAACCAGACAACAAAAAGATATAAATGGTATAGATATAATCTTGATGAAATGCTAAGAACTTTCTCTTACCTTGCAGAGCTTGTAAAAGAAAGTATTCTGGAGATCAGGATCATCAGTGAGGGTGAGCTGATGAATAACCTGAGTACTCTTCAACTTCTTCAGGAGCCAAAGTCCAGAATTAAACAAGGAGTTTGAGCTGTATAGATAACCCAAGTGTGGACCCGAAAGCGATAGATATGTATGTAGATACTTCCTGTATGGTTCCATCATACTATCTGCAACAAATAACACAAGTGATAATTAATGATGAATGAACACACCAAACAGAAAAATTTATCGAGATTCAAAAGAGCATTTTTTTACCTGCTAGTGCGGTTCTGATGATGACATTGCCGATTGAATGTCCAACAAAACTCAGCTTAACGTTCTTCAACCGACCGTATTTCGAATGTTTATCCATTTTCTTCTTGAAGAAAGAGACAACTTCATGCGCAAGCCTCTGTCCCATCTCCCTGAAGTCGCCATGTGTTTTCTGCTCATTCGCCTCAGACATGAGACACTCTGTCTTTGGATCAATCATGAGCCACTGATTCCGGATAAGCCTTAGGTCTAAGTGATGCCCCTATAATAATTAACAAAAATCAACTTGAATGAAGAAGCAATCTGAGCAAAAATACAATGATTAATCTAGAAGATACTTGCCTGGAAACCATGGACAAAAACAACGATCTTCAGCTCACGCCCACTATGCTGTGGAGTATTATGTTTTCTTGACCCATTCTCGTCATCATGCTCATTGAGGAAGCTAGAATCAATTTTATCAACATGTCTCATGCACGTTCTATCACTGAAAGTACGTTTTGGTGCATTCCAGACACGTTCGATTATAACAATAGGAACTCGCATAGGATCGCCAAATATATGCATGTCTTGTATCCCCCGATTGTTTATCTGCACCGTTAGTTTGTCATAAATGAATGTGTTTTACAGCTTATGAGGCCAAAACATGTAACTGAAACACAGAAGAAGAAAAAACAAACCCGCATTTGTGCAATGCTTCGACGGTGAAGTTCAGCGCGGGTGGCTGCAACTTGCGAAGGCTGCAACAAGAGTCACAAGTTGGATGAGTAGAGAGCAGCTAAAGCTTCTTACCTTCTTTTGAAACAAGACACTGTAAATTTAAAACTCACATCATTCAGCTTCAACACACTTGTGGCTCTTTTGTGCGAGCTATGGTTTGAAGTATCATCCATTCCACTGATGAAATGATGCGGCATTTCAACCTTAGAGTACACCATCCATATTGACCATTCAGCCCTTCGGTCTCTCGTCCAGATATCACGAAGATACTCCAAGATCTTTGTGTTATTCTCCCTGAAAAAAGGACAAAAATAAGATCAATGTATGACTTATAAACAATCTGAAATCTGCAAGGCTTATTTTACCGATGAAACGCGAGAAAGGTATTCCAAAGATGATGGAGCTGAGTGCCGAGTAAGTGGAACGTGCGAGATAGATGCTCTTTGGAGAAGTTAAGAAGCCACTCATCATTTTCTAAATCAAATGGATTATTCAACTTCTGTTGCCAAAGAATGGAGAAACAAAGCTCATATTTCCAGAAGATAGTGAAAACAGAAATAATAGATAAAAAGAACAATCTGAAAGCTGCAGCAGAAATAAAAGCAAGGGACCTCAAGATTGTTTTGTTGCTTGCCTTGTCCTCCTGAGCCTTCGTCTTCAACAGATTCAGGTAAAAGAGTGTTGTTGTCCATAGTGGATACAAACTCTGAAAAGTCGATTGTCTGACCAACTGCCTTGCTTAGTCTTCGCATTTCTTCAAGCAACGTGTCACGAGCTTCGAGTAGGGACTTAACGAATGACACCAGCTTCTTGTCAGCAGAAGCAATCTAAGCAAAAGGTGTATTAGACCATATTAGCCAAAAAAAAAATATGTCTACAACAGTTTTTAATGTTCAGAAGGTACACCAGCTTCATGAACATAGAGCAACAAAATTAACTGAATCAAAGGAAGAGTTTGGCCAATGATGACAGAAGCGTGTAAGAGCACATACTTTCTTGGAAGACTGAACACTGCCGTTGGCTACATTTTTACCATTACTCGCATCACTGCACAAAACATATTATTCGTATATTAATTGAAGAGCTATATTTAAATTCATCTATAGTGGAAAAATTACCTTGACAAAACTGCAGGACGTCTGTAAGCAGCGGATTTCATAACACTGACGTGGACACTTAGATCGATAAGAACGGCGTGAAAGGTATCAAAGTGGACAGGACAGTAAGAATGCAGGCCTGAGAGAGCTTTAGGAGGAATACGGAAATCATGCGCTGCTGCAGGAAAAGCATCTATACTCTCAATAATTGGAGAGTATAAAAGCTCAAACTTCAATATAACAGCAGATGTGGCTGACCCCTGCATCATTCAAAACCACTCATTTACTCTACTTGTCTTCTTGGTCAACCAAGTACAACTAGAGGATTATTGTTGCTAACTATGATAAACAAATCAGCACAGCCAAAATAGCCTCACAAACTCAATGCCGTAAAACACTTAGCAACACATTACAAGGAAAGAAAGAGTGTTACCTCATATCTTTCCAGTGGCATAGTAAAAGAGACCATCATGCATAGACGAACATCCTGCCGAGCATATTTGATGCGGAAGGGCTGTGATAAGAAACTATTATCTTTATCATCTATCTTCCACACTCCAGATGAGTCGTTTGAGGTTGAATCAAGAGCTGTGACCACATAACATATGCATATTGATTCTTAAGCTAAACCAAAAAAAAATCTCTCTAAATACACAGAATCAGGAATGGTGTACTACTCAATCAAAGCTAATACCTTCATACTGAACAACACGTGAAGGAATCCCAGAGGAGGAGTTGTTATCACCATCCTCCCATCTCATGCTGATTTTTATTTGATACCATCTAAGAAGAAGTATGAAGGTAAATAAAAAACCAAATATTTTAGCCACATAGAATAAATAAAAAAACTGCTTCAATATACACTCGAAGCTAGCTAGCTAAGGTATATATATTACCCTTGCTGGAAAAGATCAAGGTTATGGAACCTATGGATATAAACAGCAATCTCCTGAACAGTGTCGACCATAAGCACGGGCTTAACCCTGCTGGTGGCTACGTAAGCCTCAGCATCAAGCGTCTTAGTTTGCCTACTTCTCTGGCTGAGTCCAATTAACCATCCAAGACGCCTTAACATATGGAGAGAGGCACACTACTCACATCACCCTTCTTCTTACAACTTGTGTGTGTTTTCAGGATATTAATGAAATCCTGAACCAGTTCTTCTAAATTGCATCCTCTATAACAGAACCCTGCAACACACATAAAGAGGTGTGTGTGAGTCAATAACAGAGTTGACCAAAAAGTCAAAATTAGGTCAATGAGCTAAAAAAAAAATCACCAAATCTGAGGCGTTGGATTGCAAATAATGAAAATGTCGAGAGCGAAACTAAGTTTCCTTAGATAGGAGCGTAACGTGAACCTTAAGAGATCTGAGGGTACAGGGGGATAGGAAACCCAGACAAACACTGAACAGAAGAGGATCTGGGGAGAGTTAGAGGATGATGATATGATGGTAACAATAGTTAGTTAGCTCGAGGAACTCCAAATTGATTTTTTTGAAACCTTTTTTTTTAAGTTAGATTTGATTTGAGTTTTGTCCTTGTCGGGGTAAAGGATGGATTAATGTTTATACGACCACACTAGTTCCTATGTCTTTTTGGCTCTATATGGTTTATTTTCCTGTCGATTTTCTTTTTTTCTTTTTCTTGCGCTAAATCGACCTGCTATTTAACGGCCTTAGATGAGTTAACAGCCCGTTTTATTTGGGCTATTTAGAAGGGCCCATGTAAAGAGTATATTGCAGATTGTTATTTTAAGAGAAGGCCTAAAACTTATATTTTGTTTGGGCTAAAAGCTAACACAAAGAGGTATTGACGGCCGTGGAAGCCCCCTTCGTCCAATGGTTTGACTAAGGGTTCATGTAATGATTCTACACCCGGAAGTCTGGGGTTCAAACCCCAGAAAATATCAAATTATACAGCTTATGGAGAAACAGATTACAAGAGATCTTCAGCTTCGTGCATGGCGTACCATCGAACATAGATCTCATAGGACGGCTCGGATAGGTGCAGTCATGCGTGTATTCTCATAAGATGGTAGAATTGTCGGCTGTATAATCGTCTTTGTAATATTCTCATCATTGTAATAGCATAATTAATCGATAATAATCGATCCAGACGTTCAAAAAAAAAAGAGGTATTGACGGTAAATTGAGAAGATATATCTTATCTTATTACAGTTGAAGTACCCATTGGAAATGTTTGGAAACAAGGATATGAGAATTAATGAGATATGTGTTTGGAAACAAGGATAAGAGAATTAATGAAATATGTTTGGAAACATGGATAGTAGAGATATGTATTTTCTTTTATTTACACATTTAGTCATTGTATTTCCAATAAATTAATAACAAATGAGAATTGTTTAGCAACATGAATAACATATTTAATACTTCTTTTTAGTTAAACATTTAGCCACTGTTTTACAATAAATTAAACAACATTCTTACTATATTTTCTTTTATTTACAATTCTGTCACTATATTTACAATTCTTTTTATTTACAATTTTTTTATGGTGAAAATAAAAACACAAACTGAAATATAAATAGTATATTATATAAAACAATTTTTAAAACACAATATTATTACCTTATTTAGCTTAGTCAAATATAAAAATTTCAAGAGTTCAATTTTCAAAAAAATATATCATAAAATTAATAATCTTATATAATAAAGTAGACTTTTTTATCTCCCTAGGAGGAAAAATACTATGTGGCAATCCTATTTTAATGATTAAAATATTTTTTTACTTATAGTTAATGGGTTTTGGTGTTAAATGTGAAAAAATATTGAACTTTTAAATTTTTCTTCATACAGGCCCAAGCGTTTATAACAGTGTTCTGAATCCGATCCGGATCCGCGGTTGAACCGGTAAATTCGGTGACCCAATATAAATCGGATTTAGGTTTTGTAAAAAACCCAAAATTAAAAACCAAACAAACTATTTGATGGAATAGTAATATTTTATAAAACTATTAGTTTATGTTTAAAAAATATTTTAAAATATTAACTTTAATTTTTATATATTTATTTTCATTGCTAATATATTATCATATAATAAAATTAGTTTATATTAACCCACGGTTGACTCTATGACCCAATGACCCGATAAATCGTCTGGTTCAGTGTCTGGATCAGATTTCAAAACACTGGTCCACATGGTTTCTTTTTTGTATTTGATTTTGTTGATCGAAAATAGAGCCTCTACGATTCTCCTTCTTTAACGCAATCAATGTAACTGTTCATATAATCAGTCCAGAAATCTCACTCATCCCACTCTCTCCTATTGAATGCTTATTTAGTTCCTACTTCCTCAGCTTCATTGGATATGTATAGACGGTGTGAATGCTCGGACGAGAATCCCCTTACTTTTCCCATTTCAGATCATGTCGAAGTCCCAGTTTCATTGCTCGAAGTTAAAGATAAGCCGGTGTAGAAATGTTGTTCAGACTATGTTACAGCAATTTTGGCAAGCCTGAAATGTTAAGAAAGGGGTGAGCTGTTTGGGTTGATATGTCATTGATTGATGGGAAGGTACACCGGTTTCTTATTTCAGTTTACCAGTTAACGATTGCTTGCTTTTAAAGTAATAGTTTTCTTATGCATCATACCCTCTTTCATATTGTGCTCATACATGCGTCAATCAACTTTCACAGGTTTAACACCTTCAAACATCTCTTGAAAGAAAGCTCAGTTTATGACATGAGTATTTATGATGAAACCATGAGCAACTCTAACTGCAATATGATAATGCCCATGTTGCCATCTGATTTACATAGCAGACCCTGTTTGTTGACCTATAAGAGACAGCACATCCGATCTTGATGGAGAGTTCTGGGTACCGAAATTACGACCACCTCATGTCATTAGCCTACACAAACACGATTTTTCAGGTTCGTTTTTAAAAAAATGTTTTTACAGCCAGTCGATATAATACTTAACAAACTCCAGGATAGTAGCATGCTTACTTCTTTTGGTTTGCAGGTATCATAGAGAAGTTTTGGGTATTAAAACTATTTTCAAAAAAGAGAACCAAAGCACTCACCACAATATGGCTACCACAAAAATTAAAAAGTAGATCTCAGATATCTTACTTTTTATGAACTTGTCCAATTTAATATAACTGTAATTTTCATGTCTGGACATAAAATACAGTGGAAGTGTTCATAACTGAAGGGTATTAAAAGTTTGAGTCAGTGTATTTGACAGGCTCGCAATAATCCTTGATGAAAAGTATAGCTGCCTTGGATGTAGAAGTGGCAAAGACGCTTTCGCGTTCTTTCCATTTTTGCTACTAGGAAGATTTAGTGAAATTGTTCCACTCCAGTTAAATAGAAGAGTTTACGAAATACTTATAGTTTTTAGCTAAAAACATATTTAGATTCATATTAAAACTCATTGATATTTCCAAATGAGAATGGACAAACAAGAATTTTGTTATCAAACGGAAAAAATCTTCCATTGTAACAAAACTAATATAGAATATAAAGTTATGTTTCTTATTTTAAAATACATCTTTTAGAGAGGCTTTCAAATTAAAGTAACACATACAATTCTCACCTTTATATTTAAAAGTCAACATGGTAATATGAAAATATATATATATTAAAAACTCACCTATTAGTTTACCAAAAATTGACACTTCACCCTTATTTTTTTTATAAAATTTATAAAATATTCTCTAAATAAAATATCAACTTTGCTTTATGTTTAAGTTCCAACTAAATTAATTTTGTTACAACTATCAGCTTTTTATTCTATTTTATATTAAATCGATTAGTAACAACCACTTATATTATTCCACTTTGAACTAAACAATTTCAAACAAAGTAATACACTATGATCGCTAACCACTATAAAAAGATTAGAAAATATCCTTTTCTCTTAACATATTTTCATTTTCAAAATTTTGAACATATTCTATTTACTAAGATCATATAATAAATTATAAATTCATATAAGAATAAAATATACAAATCCGGCGCGTAGCGCCGGAATACCACTAGTAATTCATAAAAAACTAATGCAAAAATTAAAAATTTAAAACATGGATAAAAGTATGTCAAGAAGAAAAAAGTAATTGCTTATGTTATTAAAAAAATTGGAAATCCATTATATCAGTTTAAAAAATATACAAAATGGACTAATCTAATTACCTAAAAACATTGTTTTTTTCTAAAATAATCATAAAATAAAATTTAATGGTATATATACATATTTAAAATCAAAATAATAATTTAAAATTGATTTATATCAAAAATTAATCTAAAATATGCATATATTCAAAAATTTATCTTTACTAAAATATTTTCCAATAACCATTATTAAAAATATTTTCAATATATATATAAGAAAAATACAACAAAAAGATTAATTTCATATACCAACTTAAATTATGGTTTTTATATTTCACATTAAATTTAAGAATATAATATATTTGATTATTTATAAGATGATACATATAAAAATACTATTAATTATATGACTATTTATATGATGGACCAATACAATTAATTACATGATGACATATATATATATATATATATATATATATATATATATATATAGTACATAATAGTGACTAGGGTTGGGTGTTCAGGTATCCATTCCGGTTAGTTTCAATTCTGTTTGGGTTTCGGGTTTCCGGGATCAAAGATTTCAGTCTCATTTATTTCTAAATTTCAAATCGAATTATGACTAGGCTGGGCGTTCAGGTATCCATTCGGGTTCGTTTCGGATCTGTTTGAGTTTTGGGTTTCAATGGTCAAAAATTTCAGCTCCATACAAATATTTCTAAATTCCAGTTCAAATTATATTCGGATCTTTGCGGGTTTAGTTCGGGTTCGGATAACCCATTTAAATTATTTTTTAAAATTCATTATATATTTAAAATTTCTTAAAATCTATAAATAAAATAATATATTGTATATAAATCTGAATAACATATGTGAGAATACCTAACTTAACATATAAATTAGTTTGGTTTAAATTTTGGATCAAAAAATCAATAATTATTTTAAATATTTTTTGTGTTTTGAGTGTACTTCCACTATGTTAGATATTTGTATTTGACTATTTATATATAAATATATATATATATATATCAAGTATTTAAACCAACCTAAAAGTATCATATATATTCTGAATTTTTTATATACATTAAAAATAAAAATAATTAATATATAAGTATATAAATCTTTTTCAGATACATTTTGATATCCAATTCGAATTGGTTATGGTTTCGTTGTCTAAATATAAAAATTTGGAATAATTTGATATTTAAATAAACTTTGATTCGGGTTTGGTATTACTCTTTTCGGATCGTGATCGTGATCGGTTCGGTTCTTCAGATTTTAATTTTTTATCCAGCTTTGATATTGACATAAAAAATAAATAGCAATATCTATCTTATTAAAGTTGAAGTACCCATTGAAAGTGTTTGGAAAACAAGGATAGGAGAATTAATGAGATATGTGTTTGGAAACAAGGATAAGGGAATTAATGAAATATGTTTGGAAACATGGATAGTAGAGATATGTATTTTCTTTTATTTACACATTTAGTCATTGTATTTCCAATAAATTAATAACAAATGAGAATTGTTTAGCAACATGAATAACATATTTAATACTTCTTTTTAGTTAAACATTTAGCCACTGTTTTACAATAAATTAAACAACATTCTTACTATATTTTCTTTTATTTACAATTCTGTCACTATATTTACAATTCTTTTTATTTACAATTCTTTATGGTGAAAATAAAAACACAAACTGAAATATAAATAATATATTATATAAAACAATTTTTAAAACACAATATATATTACTTATTTAGCTTAGTCAAATAAAAAAAATTTCAAGAGTTCAATTTTCAAAAAAATATATCATAAAATTAATATAAACTCATAAAAAAACTAATGCAAAAAATTAAAAATTTAAAACATGGATAAAAGTATGTCAAGAAGAAAAAAGTAATTGCTTATGTTATTTAAAAAAATTGGAAATCCATTATATCAGTTTAAAAATATACAAAATGGACTAATCTAATTACCTAAAAACATTTGTTTTTTTCTAAAATAATCATAAATAAAAATTTAATGGTATATAACATATTTAAAATCAAAATAATAATTTAAAATTGATTTATATCAAAAATTAATCTAAAATATGCATATATTTAAAATTTATCTTTACTAAAATATTTTCCAATAACCATTATTAAAAAATATTTTCAATATATATAAGAAAAATACAACAAAAAGATTAATTTCATATACCAACTTAAATTATGGTTTTATATTTCATATTAAAATTTAAGAATATAATATATGTGATTATTTATAAGATGGTACATATAAAATACTATTAATTATATGACTATTTATATGATGGACCAATTCAATTAATTACATGATGACATATATATATATATATAGTACATAATAGTGACTAGGGCTGGGTGTTTCAGGTATCCATTCCGGTTAGTTTCAATTCTGTTTGGGTTTCGGGTTTCCGGGATCAAAGATTTCAGTCTCATTCATATATTTCTAAATTTCAAATCGAACTATGACTAGGCTGGGCGTTAAGGTATCCATTCGGGTTCGTTTCGGATCTGTTTGAGTTTTGGGTTTCAATGGTCAAAAATTTCAGCTCCATACAAATATTTCTAAATTCCAGTTCAAATTATATTCGGATCTTTGCGGGTTTAGTTCGGGTTCGGATAACTCATTTAAATTATTTTTTAAAATTCATTATATATTTAAAATTTCTTAAAATCTATATAAAATAATATATTGTATATAAATCTGAATAACATATGTGAGAATACCTAAACTTAACAAATAAATTGGTTTGGTTTAAATTTTGGATCAAAAATCAATAATTATTTTAAATATTTTTGGTGTTTTGAGTGTACTTCCACTATGTTAGATATTTGTATTTGACTATTTATATATAAATTATATATATATATATATATATATATATATATATATATATTTCAAGTATTTAAACCAACCTAAAAGTATCATATATATTCTGAACTTTTTTATATACATTAAAAATAAAAATAATTAATATATAAGTATATAAATCTTTTTCAGATACATTTTGATATTCAATTCGAATTGGTTATGGTTTCGGTTGTCTAAATATCAAAGTTTGGAATAATTTGGATATTTAATCAACTTGATTCGGGTTTGGTATTACTCTTTCGGATCGTGATCGGTTCGGTTCTTCAGATTTTAATTTTTTATCCAGCTTTGATATTGACATAAAAAATAAATAGCAATATATTTTTAAAATATATACCGCACGGGCGTGGAGGTCAATATCTAGTCTATCTTATTAAAGTAGAAATACTTTAAGCTTTTGTTTGGTAATAGGGATATAAGTCTTTTAAAAAAAAAATTTGTTTCGTAACAAAGATAGTAGAGAATTTTGTATTTTCTTTATTTAAATGATAGATTTAAGTATTTAATGTCTTTTCCTAATTTAAAATAATAGATTTTCTTTAAATAAGAAATCTTAACCAAAATAAATTCCTTATAGAATTTTTTGTTAACATTAAATATTTTTCAATATTTATTAATAAAAATAATAAAAAAAATCACACATCAAAATTAATTTATATATCATATAAATAAAATATAAAATATTTTATTTATAAATTGTTAGTATAACACTTTATAAATATAAGTCCAATTAGTTATAAATATTAGATTTATATGATACACTGTGATATAATAGACGATTAAAATCTTTTTTTTGAAAGAATTTAAAATTTTATTCAACCAAAAAAACCTTGTTACAGAGCAGTTCTGCTTTATTTTTCATCTAAGTAAATAGACGATTAAAATCACATAATATATATTATTTAAAGTAATGAATAAATTTTATTTTAAAATGTTATACCAACAATTATGTAATACATATTAATTTACACAATATATATATAGATAGAATATATAGATAGATATTATCATTAGAACAAAGAAAAAAATTGAAGTGAAAGCAAATATTTATACGGCCACGGGTCAAACTATTGAAATAAACAACAATGGCGTAAGATTTTTTTTAACAAATTTATTTTAATTTCAAATATGTTTATATATTTTATTTATTTATTAATAATGCTAAGATTTTGGAATTGGAAAATATTATGACCCATCTCTATATTATTTTAATTAGGTATTTAAAATTTATATCAAAATATTTTTTAAAACTTTTAATTTTTATTATAACTACAATGTTAACTTTCAATCTAAATATATGTTTAAATATTACAAATATATCATTTATAAATAAAAACTAAAAACATAAAATAAATATCCGCCCGGTTGGGCGGGTCAAGATCTAGTTTTATCTTGTCCTTGAGAACTGAAATTTTTTTTGTATGGTCTTTTACTAAAACATCTTCGAAGTACATTTGAGAAGATTTGGTCATTGAGACCATTAATGAACTGAATGACTTAATTCTTTTGTATTCTTTTCTTATACATAGGGTTGATGTGGTAGTGTCTACTATCTGGATCTTTTGTTTGTTTGTTCAGCGGTAGTGTCTAAAAGTTAGCCTTAATCTCTTAAACGTTAAAACCATTAATGAATGGAATAGTGACTTTTAATTTATGAATTCTTTTGATGGAAAAATTCAAACGATGAGAATAAAATATGGTCTAACCAGTGAATGCAAATGAATTAAATGCAATGAAATCTTCTTGGTGTATATAACAAATTCACCAAGAAGAAAAGCAAAAATTATACATTTGATTTTTTTTTTTTTTGGTCAACATACATTTGATTTTATTTAGTTGCTAAAAAAGAAGGAGTTGACTTTACCCTCTTTATTTTCTTTATCGGCAAATGTGATTACGTGACAAATGCACAGTAGCAATGTTGTATGTATTTGCTTTTCGACATGCATGTAATTATTTTTTCTGACCCGTGCCATACACATTGAAGTGTGTTTGTGTATATCGCATAAATACTATCATTTACACTTCTTTGACTCAGCTTGTAACTATTTTCTCTCTTCCTCGGTTTCTCCTCTCTCAAAATGAAAAGCTTCGATACGGTGCATAATCCATCGGCGGTGGAATACTGTGGCGCCAACTTCGACGATGATGGTCGGGAGAAGAGAACGGGGACGTTGATGACGGCGAGTGCGCACATAATCACTGCGGTGGTAGGCTCAGGAGTGTTGTCGTTGGCTTGGGCTATAGCACAACTTGGTTGGGTGGCAGGAATAGTGATTCTTATAACTTTTGCCGTCATCAATTACTACACATCCACTATGCTCGCTGATTGCTATCGGTCGGACACCGGAACACGCAATTGTACTTACATGGACGTCGTCCGAGCTTACCTTGGTATATATGTTTGTTTATGTTAACTACTACTTTGGTATATATGTTTGAAAATATAAAAAACATGGAGTATAGTTCATTTGGCTTTGAAAGATCTACTCTATTTCTCTAGTAAATAATTAACATTTTATTAAAATACATCTGGGTCGAGTAAAGTTACTTAGTTAGGAGTAATTTGAATTTGGTTGTAATCGGGATCTTTTATTCCCTGGTTGTTTAAAAAAAATTGTTTAAAAAAAAAAACAGGTGGTAGTAAAGTGCAGTTATGTGGACTGGCACAATACGGATGTTTCGTAGGGGTCACTATTGGTTACACCATCACTTCCTCCATAAGCCTAGTGTAAGTTACCCACAACTCGTGACTTATTTTCGATTACGTCAGTGATTACTAACGTTTTGTGAAGAAAATATTAAGTCTTGGTTAATATGTTGTGTTGGCTAGAGCGATCGGGAAAGCAAATTGTTTTCATGACAAGGGACATGGTGCGAAATGTTCTGTGTCGAGTTATCCATTCATGGCGGCATTTGGGATCGTCCAGACTATGCTTAGTCAGATTCCTAGCTTTCACAAGCTCTCTTTTCTCTCCATTATCGCCACCGTTATGTCCTTCTCTTATGCGTCTATCGGAATTGGTTTAGCCATGGCCGTTGTGGCAAGTACGTTTCTAGCTCGATCGCTATCTTATCTTTTTGTCTTTCAAAATACATTTGCAGAACATGCTCAAGCAGTTTCAAAACTCTATGCAAATATCTGGACACATACATTTAGTTTTTTTTTAGTTTTCAGTTTTTATATAAATGTTAAGGAGCTCTGAGATACGTCTATACACATATTTAAAACTGATTATAAAGTCGTTGTCCATCTTTTTAAACTCCCTCGTGGATACAAAAAGCTTTGTTTAGGTAGAAAAGCATCTCGATCTAAGCCTAAATGTAGGATTCTCACAGATATTATATATATGCATGTGAATTTTCTAACTAAAACGGTGTGATATTAAAGGTGGGAACGGTAAGGTTGGTAAGACGGGGGTGACGGGCACAGTTGTTGGAGTGGACGTAACCGCGTCTGACAAAATATGGAAGTCGTTTCAAGCGACTGGAGACATTGCCTTTTCGTACGCTTATTCCAGTATTCTCGTTGAGATTCAGGCATGCATTCTTTCTTTTATAGATGTTTTGGTGGTCATCATCAAAATAGTGTAATTATTGCTTTTTATTTTCTTTTAAGTTTAAATATCATATGGTATATATGTTGGTTGGGTTAGTAACTTTTGATGCTATGACGTTATAATAAATGATTCTTATCAAGATAATATGTATCTTCATTTGACACAGAATAATATAAGTTTCACTATAAATTAGCCTTCAACCTTGGTTCAAACGGTAAGCTCTTAAAAACAATGAATCTCATATGTTCTTTTTATAGGATACACTGAGATCAAGCCCGCCAGAGAACAGAGTAATGAAAAAAGCAAGCCTTGCTGGAGTCTCAACTACAACTTTTATCTACATGTTATGTGGCTGCATCGGATACGCTGCATTTGGAAACAAAGCCCCTGGAGACTTCCTTACCGACTTTTTTTATGAACCTTACTGGCTCATCGATTTTGCCAATGCTTGCATCGTCCTCCACCTAATAGCAGCCTATCAGGTAACTCATAAGAGTATATATAGCTTAACTCTCAGATCAAGGATTTCTCGATTATAAAGAAATAACTAGTACCTAGCTACTACTAACAGCTTTGAAGTTACCTATGCGTGTCTCAAGATTGAAATAAACATATTGATGATGTTTTTGAAAGGACAGGTGTTTGCACAACCAATATTCCAATTTGTTGAGAACGAATGCAAAAAAGCATGGCCAGAAAACAATTTCATCACCAAAGAACATTCGATGAACATACCATTCCTCGGAAAATGGCGCATCAACTTCTTCAGACTGGTGTGGAGGACAGCTTATGTGATTTTGACAACAGTTATAGCAATGATATTCCCCTTCTTCAACTCGATCTTGGGCCTTATCGGGGCCGCTGCATTCTGGCCGCTAACGGTTTACTTCCCTGTGGAGATGCACATCTCGCAGAGAAAGATTAAGAAGTATTCTATGAGATGGATCGGGTTGAAACTCCTTGTATTGGTTTGTTTGATTGTTACCCTCCTAGCCGCAATAGGATCCATCGTCGGCTTGATAAAAAGTGTCATGGCATACAGGCATTTCCACAGTTAAGATTAGTTTCTCGTAACCTAAGCTATCTGAATTTTTGTGGGAACTATTTCTTTCAAGACAAAACAGTTCGTATTTACTACCGCTACATATTGTTGTGCATGTCTGTCTCGTGCGTCTTATATAATTAACGGCGTTGACTTGAATCCTTGCTTATCCGGTCCTGTTTTGTCTGGTTTTTAGAACATTGGTATTATGGGAGCAGTTTTACTTTGAAGTGTTCAAGGAAACATTCATATTATGTAATGTTGAAAAAAAAACAAATCAATCCTAAATATGGGAGCTAATATTTTGAATTGCTCCCTTAGATTAAAAAAAAGAAGTAAAAGTCTAAGAGACAACCAAAATTTAGAAAAAAGGAGGAAAACTTTGTGAGGTCAATTCAAGAGCCTTTTTAACAAGAGTTAATTCATGAGCCTTTTTAACAACAGTCAATTCAAGAGCCTACACAAGACAAAGAAAAGGAGAAGGAGATTATGAAACCAAAGGATCTAGACCTTCCGTTAGTATCAACAACTAGAAGTATAAACAACTAGAACTAGAAGTATCAACAATTAGAGCATCAACAACTAGAAGTATATTCCAATGGTTTCTAACCAATTTAGTATTAATAACTTTAGTATAATTTAAGTTTATTTTAAATCACAAAAGTTAATATAAACCAATGAAAAAAACACATATGTAAAGAAAGTATCTTACCATTTTTTGTTGAGATTGGTAGCATAGAACCGATATCTGGCTCCACTTTTTAATACTATTTAATCATTAGAACCATGTCTTAATATTCGTTGAGGTTGTTCTAGGTTCTACAAAATATTCATTCACACCTGCTAGATCGTCTACTTTAAAATTAGTTTACTCTGTTTATAGATTAGTTCATTTACTTTGTTCATTATTCTATTTTTTGTTTTAAACAGTGTTACATTAGAGTCAAATCCAATTATATTATAGAGTTATCATATTTTGAATAAAAATAGAATAATCCATTGAAAAGTTTATATTACTTGTTAACAATTGATTTCTTTATGGATTACCAAAACATCTTCAAAGTCTACAACTGAGAATAATTCTTATTGAAAATCAGCAACATTATATGGTTTCTGTTGCTTGGTTTCCAATGCATGTGTCTCAATCTCTCCCCCCTCCCCCTCTCTCATTTTTGTATTTGCATGTGTCTCTTAAATCCTAAATTCCATATACATTGAGTTGATGTGATATTCAGGTAGTGGTGCCTAGGGCTTAGAGGAGATGCAGATAAAAAAAAAAGCACGAGTAAAATAAAGGCAGATTATGCAGATTTAGTAGAACAAATACAGATCAAGTAGAACAAAGGCAGATCAAACTAATTTAATAAAATATTATATTTAAATGAATAATTATATTTTAAAATAAAAATTAAGTATGTAGATAAAATACAAATTATTATAAATAAGTAATTAATATCATACTGAAAATAACAATAAATATTGTCACTTTAATAAATATAATGAAATTTTAAATTATTTGAAAATATTTATTACTTATTTATAAAAAAAAATTTTAAGTTATTTGCAAATATTTAGTACTTATTTATAAAACACATATCAAACAAATGAAAATCAAATGCAAAACATGTATTAAATTTCACGTTTTGTCCATAGTTAGATGTCATATCTATAAATTTGAAAATAATATTAGTTTAATTATATGAAAATAGATATAAGAGACAAACTGAAAAAAAACTAAACATTCGATTAAAATATATGCATGTGTTATAGTACACATAATAAATTTTTAAATAATTACTAATTTTAAAATATATTTGTTTATAAATATATGCAGATAATATACGTAATATAAATAACATACATAAATTCATTAAATAATATATATAATATAAAATTAAATAGATGATTAAAATGCATGCATATGTTATAATATATTTGTAGAGAACACGTTAATTTATATATAATTGTTTATCAAATTTAATAATAATTAATATATACATATATCAAAATCATTTTAAATATTTATATAAGAAAATTCATCTTAAATTCTCAATTAAAAAAATAAAAACTTACACTTGAAGAGGAATTTTAATTTGTGAAAGAAAGAAATAAAGTAATACAAAATATTTATAGGTAAAGAAAACAACTTGAAAATATGAAAATCTATTTAATACAATATAAAAACTATAACTTAAATTTTTTTTCTATTTATTTAAAATGTTTCTCCCGAAAGAGTCATGAGAATGTCATGAGTCCCTTGTCAGTTTCAGGCATTTGTCTGATATATTGTAATATATCTGTCTTTTTAAAAATGCAAAATTTAGTGTAGTTATTTTTTATACTAGATAAAACATAATGTGTATCTCCTAGTCTATATTTGAGAAGTGATTTGCCACATGTCTTTTCTACAATCGTTTTCACAAAAAAAATTATGACGTGGCTATTAAGATTGATGACATGTCATATGGTTAAATATGACATGGACAATTACATTTAATGTTAATATATATTTTTGGAAATCTTTTTAGAATATGGCAATAACTCATATATTACATTTAATATTGATTTATATTTTTGGTAAACTTTATAGAATATGGTAATAACTCATAAATCATCACTAAAATAAAAATATTCAAATATGATATTTTGAATTTCGAAATATTATATAATTTTACTTTTATAATAATAAAATTTTCTAAATTTTCTGAATTAAAAAAAAAATAAATCGTAATTTCATTAGTTTCTTTTAGATATCTGCAAATTATATAAATATTATTTAGTTTTAAATTTTGATAACTATACAATTTTATATGATTTTTAGTAATTTTGTACAAGTTGATTTAATAATTCAACCAAATGAAATAAATAATTTTTTTATCTAAGATTTAACTTTATATATATACATATATATTCTTAAATATAATTTAAAATAAAAAAAATATTTTCTCTTAATTTTATGCTTAATTAATGATATTTATATTAATTATTAGTCAAAATAATAAAATATATAATATTAATAAATTACATTTTAAAATATAAATTTTAACTTTTAAAAAATTCATCACTACACATGGTGCATGAAAACACCTAGATTAATAATTATGACATAACTACTAATATTGATGACATGTCTTATAGATTAATATGATATGGACAATTATATTTAATGTTAATTTATACTTTTGATAAAAAAATTTAAAAATATGGTAATAACTCATATATTATATTTATTATCGATTTATATTTTTGGACTTTTTAAAAATATAGCAATAACGCATAAATCATCATTAAAATAAATATATTCAATTATGACATTTCAAATTTTGAAATATCATTTAAATTAAAAATATTTCAAAAATATATACATATTTTTAGAAAATTATAAAATTAAATCATAAAATCAAATTAAATCGTAAAATCATAAGTTTTTATATATATTTACAGATTTTATAAATATTGTTTAATTTTAATTTTTGACAATTCTGAAATTTTACATATTTATTTAATATATTTAATTAAAATAAATAGATAGAAAAATCTATCTAAGATTATAATTTCAAATATATACATGCACATTCTTAAATATAATTCAAAATAAACAAAATTGGTTTTATCTTAATTTTAATGTTCAGTTAAATCAAATTTTACATATTTATTTAATATATTTAATTAAAATAAATAGATAGAAAAATCTATCTAAGATTATAATTTCAAATATATACATGCACATTCTTAAATATAATTCAAAATAAACAAAATTGGTTTTATCTTAATTTTAATGTTCAGTTAAATCAATTTATATTAAATTATTGATAAGAAAAAAGAAAATTTATAATATTATTAATAAAAATAAGTATAATTTATATTTATTTTTTTAAAAATATTTTAAAATTCTTTTACTGCACATGGTGCAGGAAAACACCTAGTAAATACTTTATAGGTAAAGAAAAAAAAAAAATAATTAAAAAACTGTTCACGCAAAAAAAAAATCAAAGGATAGTATTTTTTTTGTCAACTAAGGGCATCTCCAACCCCACTCCATAATTTACTCCAAATTGAGAAATAGAGTTGAAAATGAAGTAGAAAATATAGTAATGACCAAAAAATAAAAGTATTACTCCATAAATAGAGTAATGCTTTTATTTTTTGATCATCACTCCATTTTTCACTCTATTTTCAACTCTATTTATCAATTTGGAGTAAATTATGGAGTGAGATTGGAGATGCTCTAAAACAGTATTTATTGGGCCTCTGCATATGGTTCACCTCTTTTTTCTTCGTTAACAAATTTTTTACACACAGATTCATCATGCATGCACTCTCATTCATTTTTATTATTATTATTTGTTCTGCATTTTTAGTGTTGATTGGATACTAAATGCATATCAATTTGTATATTATTTTCTCCTGCTTTTCTTCTTCTTGTGCATTTATCCTCTACATTCAGACCCCTAGGTCTTGTGTTTGTTTGTTCAAAGTCAACAATTATTTATTCCTCAGAATGTCCCAGTCAGCCTTATCTCCTAAATCCATTACGGAATTGAATTATGAATTCTTTTTATGGAAGGAAATCCATATATTATCTTTCTATTCAAAACGATGAGAATAAAATAGGGTCTAACCAATAAAATTTAAAGGAAATAAATGAAATGAAATCTCGGTCTGTAATAGTGTATAACAAAATTCACCAATAAGATTAGGAGAAATCATACATTTGATTTTTTTTAAAAAGCGAATTGACTTGATATTTTTCTCTTTATCTCACAAGTGCCAAAAGAGGTAAGAGTATCTCCAAAATATCATAAACATTGACGTTTGTTTGAGTATATAACATTGATGTCATTTACTCTTCTTTGATTCTGCTTGTAACTCTTTCCTCTCATCCTCGGTTTCTCCTCTCAAAATGAAAAGCTTTGACGCGGTGCATAATCCCTCTGCGGTGGAATCCGGTGACGCCACCGGGAATAACGTCGACGATGATGGTAGGGAGAAGAGAACGGGGACGTTGACGACGGCGAGTGCGCACATAATCACGGCGGTGATAGGTTCCGGAGTGTTGTCGTTGGCTTGGGCTATAGCACAACTTGGTTGGGTGGCAGGAACATTGATTCTTGTAACTTTTGCCCTCATCAATTACTACACATCCACTATGCTCGCCGATTGTTATAGATCGGACGCAGGAACACGAAACTATACGTACATGGACGTCGTCCGATCTTACCTAGGTACGTGTTGTTTGTCCTTTTTAGTGTCAACTACTACGCAGGTATGTTTGAACCACAAAATATAAACAAAACGTTATGTTTCATTATTTTTGAAAGATCTATAGTCTATTTTCTTCTTAGAGTATGTGTACTATGCTTTTGAAATGAAAGAAAAATAATGAAGATTATTTTAAAATATATAGAGCTACAGGTGGTAGGCAAACTTGTTAGTTAAAAGTGTTTGGTTTTCTATGCTAGATTTGTTCTTTGTTGTTCTATTCCTGTTTTGTTTAAACCACCTTCAATTTGAATAATGAAAATGGTTTTGTGATGTAAAAAAACGACAGGTGGTAGGAAAGTGCAATTATGTGGACTGGCACAATACGGGAGTCTCGTAGGGATCACTATTGGTTACACCATCACCGCATCTATAAGCTTAGTGTAAGTTGTTACACAACTTGTAACTTCCTTTGATTATAATTTTGTGATGATAACTAACATGTTGTTGTCTTGCGTTGCGTTGGTTAGAGCGATTATGAAAGCATATTGTTTTCATTACAAGGGACATGGTGCGAAATGTTCCGTGCCAAACTATCCATTCATGGCGTCATTTGGGTTCCTCCAGATGTTTCTAAGTCAGCTTCCTAATTTTCACAAGCTCTCTGGGCTCTCCATTGTGGCCGCCGTTATGTCCTTCTCTTATGCATCTATCGGAATTGGTTTAGCCATTGCCGTTGTGGCAAGTACGATTTTCTCTCCATATCTTGTGTTTTTCCTACTTTTGTAGAACAGGCTCAAGCAATTTCAAAACACTAGGCAAATATCTTGATACATTCATTGTAGGCATATGATATGTATATGAATTTTCTGACTAATGGCATGTGAAATATAAGGTGGGAAGGTTGGTAAGACGGGTTTGACGGGCACGGTGGTTGGAGTGGACGTAACCGCATCTGATAAAATATGGAAGGCATTTCAAGCGGTTGGAGACATGGCATTTTCATACTCCTTTTCCGTTGTTCTCGTTGAGATTCAGGCATGCATTCTTTTCTTTTTTTATAGATGATTTGGTGGTCATCATCAAAATAGTGTTTAGCTAGCAACTTTTATAATTGTTGCTTTTTAATTTGATTTTTATTATTATAGAAGACAATGATCAATCATCTTATGAACGTTATTCTTTATCTTTCGTAGGATACACTGAGATCACGCCCACCAGAAAACAAAGTCATGAAAAGAGCAACCCTTGCTGGAGTCTTAACTACAACTGTTTTCTACATCCTATGTGGCTGCATGGGATATGCTGCATTTGGAAACCGAGCCCCCGGAGACTTCCTTACTGACTTTGGTTTTTATGAACCTTTCTGGCTCATCGATTTTGCTAATGCTTGCATCGTCCTCCACCTAGTCGCAGCCTATCAGGTGGGTCTCTGACCAAGTGTCAACTACAAACAGCTTTTGAAGTTACATAATTCTCAAGATGAAAATAAACATATTGATGATGTTTCTAAAATGGGCAGGTGTTTGCACAACCAATTTTCCAACTTGTTGAGAACAAATGCAAAAAAGCATGGCCAGAAAACAATTTCATCAACAAAGAATATTCGATGAGCATACCATTGCTCGGAAAATGGCGCATCAACTTCTTCAGACTGGTGTGGAGGACAGCTTATGTGATTTTGACAACAATTGTTGCAGTGATATTCCCCTTCTTCAACTCGATCTTAGGCCTTATCGGAGCAGCAACGTTCTGGCCGCTAACAGTTTACTTCCCTGTGGAGATGCACATCTCGCAGAGAAAGATTAAGAAGTATTCTATGAGATGGAATGCGTTGAAACTCCTTGTATCGGTTTGTTTGATTGTGTCGCTCTTAGCTGCAATAGGATCCATCGTCGGCTTGATTGATAGTGTCAAGGCGTACAAGCCTTTCCACAGTTAAGATTTGTTACTTGTAACTTAAGCTATCTGAATTTTGTGGGAACTACTTGTGTCAAGAAACAGTTAGTAGCGTTGGTGCATGTCTGCCTGTCTTAAATTATTGACGGCGTTGACCCAAACGCTCGCTTATCCGGTTCGGTTTCGTCCGGTTATTAAGAATATTAATATTATGTGATCGGAAAGGCTTAGTTTTGAAAAACGTAGAAACAGATTTACTTTGAAATGTTCAAAGAAACATTGATATTATCAGTATGTAATGTTTAAAAAAAAATCTCAATCATATATGGGAATTGAACTAATATTTTGTATTGTTCCCTTAAAAAAATGGTAAAAGCCTAAGAGAAAAAGAAGAAGAAGAAGAAGAAGAAAAAATAGAAAAAAAGGGAGGACAGCTTTGTGCATTAATTCAATAGTACGCAAGCCAAAAGGAGAAGGAGAGTGTTTATTTTTTTTTTTTTTTTTTTTTTTTTTTTTTTTGATATCTCTGGTGTCTGGACAGCCACTTTCCCAAATATCCCCGAAGGGGTCCAGCGCCCCAGCAGTAAGGATGTTAAATCGCTGTGGCCGGGTTTCGAAGCTGGGTGGCGGACACCTCAGCCGAGGTTCCATTACCACCAGGCTACGAAGCCCGGTTAGGAGAGTGTTTATTCCTGGACTAGATCACTCCTTTATCTCTATGGTGTAATTCTTACGAGGTCTACTCTAATCTTTGTATTTCACTTGTTGGTTAATGAAAAGTTTATGTTGAGCACAAAAAAAAAGGGGAAGGAGAGTGAAACCAAAGGATCTCGACCTTCACTGTACTATTCGATCCACACCTGCTAGATCCTCTACTTCTAAAACAGCTTTCTGATGTCAGCTAACTCCATTGTGGCCCAATGGCCCGGCCAATTTGTAGATGTGCAGTATCACAAACTTTAAATAATTGTCTGTTGATAAAAAAAAAATTGTCCAATCACGTACGTAAAAAATATGTATCAAATGTCATCCATCAGCTTTGGTAAAAATAATATAAATGTTTGGAAATCATCTATTGTTAGAGCATGTTAAAGAGCAACCTTATTTTTAATGTTGGGTATACCACAAATTTGAATTTTGAAGATGGTGTTTTCAAATGGTAACACCTTGGATATAATTTTATAATAATTTTTGTTTGCATTATAAGCATTAAAATTGACCAAAGTTAATAAAATTTATAAAACTCTTTAACCCAATAATATATTAATTTATTTATTAATTATATGTAACTTAGAAGGTTAAATTTATTCAATCTAACATTTTGATATGAAATATAATTATGAAAACTAAAATGATAATATAAAAGTTAACATGATTATTTGAAAGATACATAATTGTAAGGAGTGAAAAATATGAAACTTCAATATAATATTTTCAACAGTAGAACTTCAAAAATAAAGTTATAGTGTTCAAGACTTTTAAATTTGAGATTTTGAAATTGTTCTTAAAGTGCATAAAACTTTATTTTAAAATTCTAAGATTGTTCTTGAAGATGTTTTCAAGATATTTTTTGAATGTGAAATTGGATCATTATCTTTCTAGGCCAAGATAAAATTAACTGTAAAATCTAGTTCAAGATAAACATTAATTGTAAAAGAAATTCCCGACTTTGAATAAATCAAGAATGAAAGAAAAAGGAACTAATGCTAAGTCAAATGGTATACAAGGGAAAGAAGTGAAATGGATATTTTATTATATCTATATGTGAATAGAATGTTTATGGTATATGAATCCTTCACTTATTTTTTCATGTAAAATAAAATGGAAATGATATTAAATATTTATTTATTTTAGTTTTTAGTAGAGTAAAATTAATATTTCCATTAGTTCTTAAATATTACAGAGTATTATAACAGAAATTCGGGTTGTTTATGAAATGGTAATGGTGAAAATAAATGAATGGATATAAAATATGATAATATTGATTACTATATAAAAATAAATGAATATCTAATTCATATTGAATGGTGCGTCTATACCATAAGTTAACTAACTCGCTATAACATATATAGTAATTCTATAAATTTATAAACACGATAACTTAATTAAAATTTCAATCTTAATTTAGAGTTTTTAGTGTAGTTTCAAAGTAAATCTTATTTAGTTGCGGTAATTGATTTGTTAACTAGTGGAGTATTTTTGTAATTCTTTTCATTACCATTCAACTACTTTCAGTTATCCTCATTGTCATAAATGTAATTTATCTTCTTATCTTAACTATTCAAGGTTTTCAAAACAAGTAAAAGCAATTACACAGCAAGAACCACAACAAGTCAAAATTCAAATAAAAGATACCCAAAATAAAGATTCTCTAAAATGAATAGTATAAGATTCAACGTACAGGAATGCTCCTTCCACATAACCTTGATACCTGTGCATATATAAATGGCTCTCAGTATACTTTGTAATACAATGTGCCAAGGACTCTCAAAAGACTTGTGTCATTTACTATCTTCTCTTCTCTTTTCTTTTCATGTCTCCCTCTCCCCCTCCCACAATGAAATCCTTGGACGCACTCCACAATCTCCCGGCGGTGGAGTCCGGTGACGCTGATGTGAAGAACGTCGACGATGATGGCCGAGAGAGGAGAACGGGGACGTTTCTGACGGCGAGTGCGCATATTATCACGGCGGTGATAGGCTCTGGAGTGTTGTCTTTGGCTTGGGCTTTAGCACAACTTGGTTGGGTGGCAGGAACCGTGATCTTGGTGACTTTCGCCATCGTCACTTACTACACGTCCACTTTGCTCGCCGATTGCTACCGAGCGCCGGACCCCATTACCGGAACACGCAACTACACCTATATGGGCGTCGTTCGAGCTTACCTTGGTATGTAATTCATTTTTATACTTTAAATCATTTTTATCAGCATTATTCAAAGATTCTTGTCAGTTTTTATATAGAATTATGTTTTTGATGAACAATTAGTCTATAGATATTAATATTTTTTGGTATTATATGGTAACAAATATTCTTGTGAAGATGTTTTTGAACTTTTTTCCGTTTTTGTCATAAAGATGGTTCTAGGAAAAAATTAAGATCAAATTAATGTTTTCTTTCAAGATCAAAGTAATCAACAATTTTTTGTGTATCTTATCTGTTGCGGAACTTATTTGTGGTTCTGGATTTTTTATTTTTATAATTCTGCATGCTCTTCTTGGTAATATATATGAGTTAATTATCAAAATCTACAACATCAAAATAATTATGGAATTTATCTTTTTTTCCGAAATTACTTAACGAATTGAATTGAATTGACTATCCGTAGGATTATCCCATTAATGCTATCATTAAATTTGATAGTTGGTCTCCCAAATTTTTTTTTTGAATTCTAAACGAGAGAAGGATCCAAACTTATCCACAAGACAAAAGATTATCTGACTTTTTAGCATCTAAAGATTAATGACCATATACAATTTCGATGATTAAGTCTTGCTTCTTGTAATCGCTGCTGTTGATTGAGAAAAACAAAAATTAATATGTAATTTAGAAGAGTAACTAAGTTTTTTAATACATATCATTAAACGACAGGTGGTAAAAAGGTGCAGCTATGTGGACTAGCACAGTACGGTAACCTCGTTGGGGTCACTATTGGTTACACCATCACTGCTTCCATAAGCTTAGTGTAAGTCGCTACACAAATACTTGTAACTTATTTCGATTACAATTTTTCTGATGGTAACTAAAACATTTGTGTTGTGTTTCGTTGGTTAGAGCGATTGGGAGAGCAAATTGTTTTCATAAAAACGGCCATGGTGCGAAATGTTCTGTATCGAATTATCCATACATGGCGGGTTTTGGGCTCCTCCAGATTTTTCTAAGTCAGATTTCTAATATTCACGAGCTATCCTTCCTCTCGATCATCGCCGCGGTTATGTCCTTCTCTTATGCCTCTATTGGTATCGGTCTGTCCATCGCCAAAGTGGCAAGTACGGTTTCATTTCCTTTCTTCAACGTTGTTTAAATGTTTACATGCAACTTCAACGTTCGAGCTAATGGTGGACGTTGTATAATTATGTGGAAGGTGGGAAGGTTGGTAAGACAACACTGACAGGTACGGTGATAGGAGTGGACGTAACTGCGTCTGATAAAGTGTGGAAAGCGTTCCAATCGGTTGGGGACATTGCGTTTTCGTACGCTTTCACCACTATTCTCATTGAGATCCAAGTATGTACTGCTTCCACTACCGTTCATTGAATATTTGCATCTACAGAGTAGTCATTATTTATTATGTATTTTTTTAGAATTTGGATCTAGTAATGTTTTTTTGGTAGGTAGAAGTAATCTCTAACTACCGATATGGATCTATTAGTTAGAGAATATGGATCCACCACTTCTATTCTCGCTTTCACCAAAAAGGGATATAATTTATAAAGACGGTGGTGCCATTTACCTTGAAGATAAGATGTTACTATCAATTAGAGTAGAAGCCTAGTAGGCATGCATATACGAAAAAAGCATTATATACGTGAAGCTCAAATATGTTATATATTTTTTTCTCTGCTGCAGGACACATTGAGATCAAGCCCACCAGAGAACAAAGTGATGAAAAAAGCAAGTCTTATTGGAGTCTCAACCACAACTGTTTTCTACATCTTATGTGGTTGCATTGGGTATGCTGCGTTCGGAAACATAGCCCCTGGTGACTTCCTTACCGACTTTGGGTTTTACGAACCTTTCTGGCTCGTCGATTTTGCTAATATTTGCATTGCTGTCCATCTAATCGGTGCCTATCAGGTAAACTGTAGCATTAACAGTTTTCAAGTTCATTAAATCTCAAAAACAAACGTATCATTGATAAACAATCACAAAAGCAAAACATTCACCACATATTAGTAGTTTTACATAAATAACCGTGTTAGAAATTTAGATCAATAGTTGAAAAGATTGTAGAAATAGAGAGTTACTTTGGTTATAAAATACATTTATTTGCTATTTCTAAAAGTTAATGATATCTTCTTAATCCTATATTAATATCATTCGCAGGTATATGTTCAGCCCTTTTTCCAGTTTGTTGAGAGCAAATGCAACAAAAAATGGCCTGAAAACATTTTCATCAACAAAGAATACTTGTGGAAGATACCATATCTCGGAAAATGGCGTCTCAGCCCCTTCAGGCTGGTGTGGAGGACATGCTATGTGATTTTGACAACACTGATAGCAATGATATTCCCCTTCTTCAACTCCATCTTGGGTTTGCTCGGGGCGCTTGCCTTCTGGCCGCTAACAGTTTATTTTCCTGTGTCAATGCACATGGCTCAGACAAAGGTTAAGAAGTATTCGGGCAGATGGTTGGCGCTGACCCTACTCGTGTTGGTTTGCTTGATTGTCTCCGCCCTAGCTGCAGTGGGATCCATCGTTGGCTTAATCGATAATGTCAAGAAATACAAGCCTTTCAAGAATATAGACTAAGTTACTTATGATGGTGATCTTTGTAACTATTTTATATGGACTATTATTTCTTTCTAGCAAAGTATCTTATCAAGGGTGGCTTCAAATAATGTTGTAAACAATACTCTATTTTGTTTTATGTAATATTTAGTACTCCCTCAGTTTCCAATTTTAAGTAGTTTTGCTTAAAAACACAAATATTTAGTTGTTATTTAAAAAAATTATCATTTAATCCAATTAATTTAACCAATTATAAAATGTTTAACATTTTTTGACTGTCGTGCTATGATTGCCGGAGCCTCTCCTTGTTCCGCACTTCCGCCCGTTGGCCCAAAATCAAAACCGCCTGGAATCCCGAGGATCTAAACTACGTAAATTGTGAAACAAACTTTTTTTTCTAAAACTCTATGTGGTGAAAGACTATCTTTGAAAACTCTTTGATGCAAACGGCCTCACATAACAGTACAAATCTGCTAAAAAGACAATACTTCAAGATAGTATCTAAAAACACAATGCTTTCTATCATACAGAATCAGAACCCAATAGTTTCTCAGTTTCTCTATACATTAACGAATTCAGAAGACAAAAATATCTAGTAAGGAGATAAGTAGCCCGTACAAAGAAGAGTTTTAAGTGTTCCATTGTCTGAAAAAGATGGAAGATTAAGGTATGATAGTGTGAAGAAGATGGGTTCAACCCAAACATTCATTTTTCATGAATACAAAAGTGTAGCATGTTCATCTTTTTAAACAGGCAATACAAAACTAATTTCATTTGTAGTTAATTATCAGAATCTAACCATGGACATATGCTCATCCAACATAAAAGAAGAAACAAGGGAGCAACAATCTCATGTGTGTTTTACATCCAGAAATTCCAAATGATTTTCTTCTAAATTTATACAGTTACATAATCAAATCAAAGGAAAAAGAAGAGTGACAAAGAAACTCACTCTTCACCTCACTCGTAAGACCCAAACCCAAAAATAAAATGGTGAAAAGCCAATCCGAAACCACACAGAGTCCAAAAACAAGAAACTCACTATATACATCCTATTTTGTTAAATGCCTTTTTCCAGAAGATTTTTTCAAAAAGAAAATACTCCCAAGGCCATTTTTTGTAACACTAAACTTCCAGAAGATTAAAAACAAAAATGGAACCTTATTTTCTTTTTCTTTCCCTCTTCAACCGAGTGACTCACTGCAAAGCTCTTTCCTCATCCGTTGATTAAACAACCTGCAAGCATCCATACTAAGATCAATCGCTGCAGAAAGCGCCACGTACGCAGCTGCATCCTCCATGCAGCTAACGTGCTGCACACTAACCTCCACACAAGGTTTACTACACTTCCCTTCACCTTCCACACTCGCTGACATCACAAACCCTTTATATCCACTCCCCAACCACAACCCGTACCCATAATCCCCGCTCCCTCCTCTCGGACTGCTCGCCGGCGACGTACCTCCGCTGCTGCTGCTTCCACCGCTACGTCTCCTCGATCTGCTCACGCTACCTGCTGTCGGCGACGATCCCAGTTCGATAGAGAACTTCCCACCTCTGTGAGAACTTATCGTTGATTCCACAAGCACGATTCCTGCTCCGCTTGAACCGTCTGGGATAAGCTCAAACCTGTAGCCGAGCCCGTCGGTGGCTCCCCCGCGCTCCCTCCACGCCTCCAGTCTCCCCCACGGCTTCCACGTGCCGTCCCCGGGACGGAGGATGAGCCAAGAACCGGGGTTCGACCGGCTCACACGGTCGCTTCCAGGAGATGCAACGAAGGGAGTGACGATCGAAGCCATAGCCACTGGAGAGCCTGACAAATCGTGGACCGTTATGGACCATCCTTTACGCTCTTTCCCGGGACGTTCTCTCTCGCTCCCGAACGAGTTAAGCCAGCTCCGTGGAACGCTTGTCTCCGGCGGCAACGATCTGATCACATAAACAAACATATATACAAAAAGAGTAAAGTTTATTACTATGAATAATAAAAGTGGTTAAATATCACAAAAGAGTAAAGTTTATTACTATGAATAATAAAAGTGGTCAAGTATCCTAAAGAGTAAAGTTTATACTATGAATAAAGTGTGATAATAATATTTCAAAATAATATATGGCGTTAGATCTTATGTTAAAAGCGCATTTCGATTTGACTCCTGGGGAAAATCGTAAAATTAGAAATTTTTAAATAACTAAATTTCCGACAAATGAGGTGAGATTGGTCGGGAAATAACCTCGATCTCATAGTACGATCGCCGGTGGTGTTCCGGCAACTGAATTTGCAAGTGAAAACCGGCTGACGTATACTCCCTTGAATCTGAACCACCTGAGGACTACACTCAGGCTCCCCCTCGAACTGGAACACGAACCTAGGATCAGGCTCCGCCTTAACATTCAGATGAAACTGAGTCGTCGTCGTCGTCGACGACTCTTTCCCCCCCGCTCCTTTCCCCACCGATATCCACCCGTTGTGGAACACGCACTGCTTCCCCTGCGTGGCAGCAGCAACTAGATCCAGCAACGGCACGGAGACTTTCGCCAGGAACCCGCCGGGGTTCACGCCGCACGCGCCGCCGGCTCTCCCCCTGTAGACGGTGATCTTGAGGCACGGCTTTGAGGCGAAGATGGATCTGGACGCGAGGCGAGCGACGTCGGAGCTGCTGAGGTGGAACGTGGCGGCTAGGGTTTGGAGGATCTCCGGGAAGTGAGCGGTCTCCGAGGGAATGTAGGGGATGGCCGCGGTCTGCGGCGGGAAGTTTTTGAGTTTAATCTTGCAGAAACCGGTGGAGGAGGAGGGGTGCACGACGGAGCTCGACGTCTTCGCCGCTTGAGGAGATTTCAGAGCTAGGTTTCCGATCGTGAGACGGACGAAAGGGCAAGGATCCATTTAAGGGTTTTCAAGGGAGGGAGAGAGGAGACTAAGGGTTTAGGGAGTGAGAGACATTAATGGCAGGAACTGAACGATGACTTGAGAATTGGAGAAAAGAAAACAGAAGGTGACGAGTAGAAAAACGCAGCGTTTTAATGGCGCCGCTGGATTTTAACGACCTAACCACCAGCGAACGCTGTTGTCTTCTCTGCTTTTGTAAATTGCGGACTCTGGTTTTTTTTTTTAAGTGGGGCAAGAAGGAAGCAAAAGATACATTTTTTCCATTCCCTCCTTTCTTTCCTTATATTTTTCGGAATTGCCTAATAAAGTCCTTCTTCTCTCCAAACATATAATGATTAGCCCCCGGTATTATTTACTAGCTAGGTGACCCAACTTTATTGAACGAGAGAAAATGCAAACATTTTGCCTTAAATAGCACATTTACTTATACCAACCCAACATATTAAATAAATATTTTCAACACACATGTACTTATTCACAATTTTACATTATAAATTTATGATTATACACACAAATAAAATCAAATAAGACAATTTTTAATTATCTAAAGCCTAAAATGTTTGACAACAGACAAAAATTGGGCTATAAATAATATAAAATCAAAACAATGAAGTCTATTAGCTAAAATTGTTATAATGTGACACTTGTTTTGCAAATTTTCTTTTAAAAGTTTTAAACAATTTATTTAAGAGTTTTAAATGTGTACGAATAAAAAAGGGTAAATCCGAAATATAGAGTTAGTTGAGGGGTAGAGAGAAAAGGCGTTGGAGCACAGCTGGGAACAGGCTGGCAAGCGACGCCAGCTAGGATTAGAGGTTGACGCTGGTGTCCTCTCTCTCTCTTGAGTCTTAACTTTCTCTCTCTACCTGATCAGTGAGTGACCAACCACACAAAACGTAGGCCCCCACTTCATTTAATTTTACGATAGTGCCCTTAATGGCTTACGTGTAAGTTCGCGGCTCTTTGTGCATTGATCGGGGGAATCTTTCCGTCTCTATGCGGAGCTCACGTTTTTGTGTCAGTCACATAGTTTTTTTTTTAAATATATTTTTCGTTTTGTTGTTAATGGGCCGCACGAATGAAGGTCCAAATAATGTTTATTTTATAGTCGTTCGTTAACATTCAACTCATCCAAGCTAAAATCCAAACCAAAATCAAATTTAAATACTGGATAGAACACCATAGCAGAAATGGTTAAACGTAATTATGTTGTTGGTAAAAAAAATGCACGCGGATATAGACGATGATGCAAAAGGATGCCTTTGTTCTCTTGAGTGACTGAGTCTATAACCCTAAATGTTACTATATTCAAAAGAAGAAAACAAGGGAGCAAAATCCAGCTATCATCCACGATCCTCGTTCAGCTTAAAGTAATAAACTAAGCTAACAAATACTTAATTGAATCTAATCTACTAGTAAACGTGCACGCATATCTCTCGCCCAATCCCCAAACAATTACAATACTACTTTAATTCGTATATTAAAAAGATACGAAATGATTATAAAATGGAAGAAGAAGCTCTGCAATTGGTTTAAGAATTGAATGACGAGACTACCTTTGCAGTAGAATAAAAGTGTGACTGACTATTTGACGTGATTTCTTAAAGGACGGTTTCCTCGGAAGTGTAAACACGTTAGAAATTTGAGAATTTTATATACAGAGGTAGAACAGTTTCGTTGGTTCAAAAAATCAGGAGAGTTGTTTTTTCTAACAGACTTTATTTAAGTTTATGTAGAAAAGGTTTGAGTTAAAGAAAAATTATATATTTTAATGACCAAGAGAACACTTCGATGTGGTGTAAAAGTTCAAAAGACTATTATTTCCCATGTGTGTCTCAAAGATTTGTAAGAAAATATTTAGAGATACATATGATAGGAATATTGAAAAACACAGTGTATACACAAGTACTTGGATATAATACAATATCTACAAATACGTGGTTAAATTCAACACTAAGTTTGAGTAATAGAATAGCCGTTTGCCGTTAAAAAAAAAAAAATTCAACACTAAGATGAGATTAACAAGTTTACGAGTTACCAGTTACGAGTTACGAGGGAGGCTATTAGCTACGTAATCTCCACAATGTAACATGAACAACGCGAAATCCCTAGACTGAGCACAACATCGTAAGTATGTAGTAAAAATCTATAACTATGTATTCAGTTCGTCCACGAGTGAAACACGATAACTGTGATAAAGTTTCTCGTCGTGAACATCTACTAATCATAATTAAAACACGATAACTGTCATAAAGTTTTTCTAAAAGTTTATTTTGTGTTTCACAAAACTGATTTTGTAAACATGATCTGTGTTATGCTTATTGGAAACTGACAAGGTGTGTTGCACAAAAAAGGAAGATGTGAGGTAAGATGTTTACCAAAATGTATTATCCGGGTTCGAATTTTGCTGGCTACTGAGGAATTAATATTTCAGCATTGTCAGAGAACCGACACATGAGCTGAAAACGTAAGCTGCAAACACGTGATTAGTCTGAATCCATTTATGTGGGGTCAGGATACCTCTGTATAAAAGTAATAAAAAAAAGAATCAGATAAGTGAATTGTAAACAACTGTGGTGGTTGAGCAATAAGTTTTGTTTCGGATTATTTTGTTCTATCCGAGTTATAAACCGAAATTTAAACCAGTACGAACTGGTCTAATAGCTATTACTTGAAGGAACTTCGGCTATAATATGGAAAACCATTCGATTCGCGCTGACTACTGGGGTATTCATATTCTTTCTCCTGGGAAATAGGGTTATCCACACCCACTACCAATTTTTTTAGGCTGAAGTTTGAATTTCCATTTCAAATTGATTAAAGAGAGTCACATAAGTAAGAATCTTTTTGTGTGTTCTTAAAACAAATTATTATAATAATAAAATATATTTTTAAAATTATAGGGATCAATTGAGTCATGGCGGAATATCAAAAAACAAAAGAAACGCATCTGAAGAACACACAGCACAGAGAAGGAAGCAGCTAAACGAAGAGGAAGATGAAGGCGTTAGGGTATTGGCTAATGGTGGTTGGTTCACTGAGATTAGCTTCAGTTTGGTTTGGTTTCTTCAACATTTGGGCTCTTCGTCTCGCTGTCTTCTCTCAGACCACCAGTTCTGTTCCCTCTCTCTCTCTCTCCCTCCTTATTATTAACCTCCAATTTCAGAATTGTTCTCAATCGATTTCGTTCTATCAAATTAACTTTACTTTAAGTCTCCCAGATTCTTAGTCATACTTAAGTCAGTGGTGAGTGGTGACTATGGAGAGGGCATGTAATGTGTTTTTATCGTTTCAGAGGATCTTGATTTCTTGCACGGGACGTTTTAGGTTTTTCGATTTCTGTGACTTTAGGCAGAGGGAGGGAGGGAGGAAGGCATCGTGTCTTTCAATACAGATCCAATTTTGGGATCCCTAAGCTTATAATGCATTGAAGAAAACATTAATGAAGAGCTAAGCTAGTACATTGCATATTGTTTTGCATTCTTTGAACTTATTCATGATCTTTTGTAGCTGCTTTTTTCCTTTGCTTGTTCATGTTCCTTTTTAATTGGAAAAGTTGTGGTAGTAAGGACTGAAAGCAACGGATGCTCAGATTCACTAATTTGATTCAGGCCTCGAGCAAAGAGTATAATGTTATCCTTTAGACTAAAAGGCGGTGCCATGTGTGTGTGTGTGTGTTTTTTTTAAATTTCTTGATCATTATGGCTTCTTCTTCATTTTTATGTCTCCAAGATTGGGTCTTCCTTGCAAGTTGAGATTATATAAATTTATAGCTTATCTTTGTTTGGGACCCGAGAAATTTATTCCAGCTCTTAGGAAGCTCTATATTGATGTCGATGGTTAGCTCTTTGAATCTGTTCGATCACTAGTTGTGATAATTCGTAGGATTCTATATAAATCAAAGAGTTTTGTAGCTATTGCGAGGCAGTAACTTTATAAAGAACAATATTTGAATCAGGTCTATATTTCTCAGTGGGTCTGCGACTATGGACCTTTTATGAGAAAAAAGATTCGGTTAGTCAGAATATGTAGAAAAGAGAGATTACTACCATAAGAATAGCAAACCAAAGCAGCATATCCAAGAAAGATAAGCTATGTACAATTCAATTCCTTGGTGATGGAACTTTTGTAGGAAGTGGACCACCATGTCTAGAAATTAGGAAGGGGGGGGGGGGGGAGAAGTATTTGGATATAGAATTACTTTGTTTTTATTACAGTCTACAGAGTCCAATGCACAAATTTTTTTTTTTTCTTGTGGAATGATCAGTATGCAATTTTTTTCTTTAATATAAATCAATGGCCAGGTGAAGTGTGTCAGATGCTCAGTAGCAAATTGATGTTTCTCTTTTCCTTTGTAATTTATGGTGCTTAATTTCGGCAAAGGGAGTAGGTCTAAAAGGGAGAGTTATGGAACATTGTTTTGCAGTGAGTGAAGTTCATGGACGTACGTTCGGAGTATGGACACTCCTGACATGCACCCTCTGCTTTCTTTGTGCATTCAACCCCGGGAACAAACCGTTATACCTGGCTACGTTTCTCTCATTCATCTACGCCTTGGGCCATTTTCTGACTGAGTACCTCTTCTACCATACAATGACCGTCGCCAACCTCTCAACCGTGGCCTTCTTTGCAGGTATTGTTTGTGGCAAATCACCAGACATTAACATCACTCACTCCTTGTATTCAATCAGTTAATGTAGGTTGCATTCATTGGGTGAATGATCCTCATACTGCGTTTATTTTAAATGGATTTAACAGGCACGTCGATTGTGTGGATGCTCTGGGAGTGGAACTCCCTTGAACAACCGCACTCCAAACTTTCTTGATGTTTTTTCAAGAAGACATGTAACTGATTATTTCTTCTTTGAAACTTTTTTCTAAGAGTTGGAATCATCTCCTCCGGCTTTTTGCTCGGATTCCTAAAGCTGTTGATTTATATTTCATCTTCCATCTTTGATAAGAGTCTTAAGGAGACTTGTAGGACTTGTCATCTTCTATGGCTCAAAGTTGTCAAATCATGTATTGTATGACATCTACTGCAGCTGAATTGATTGTTTTCACTTGTAATGTTTTCCAATTGTGAGCGATAAATCTTTGTACGGTCCCTCTGAAACTAGCATCATGTTTAGAGGTTGTTACACAGTGGAAGTTGTTAGTTGGGAGAGTAATTATGTGAAAGAACTTTTTTTTTTTGATAGGGCATTCAAAAACTTTGTTGTTTACAAAGGCAGTCTCCAGTGGATCCATTATAGATACTTTGAATTTATATATACACCTGAATACCTGATAAGTAAAGTTGAGCATGTATTTGCTGTCGTATAGACTATAGACAGTGGTAAGATACATGCCCTTATATTCGTATGTCTTGCGCAAGATGGGATTTATAGAATGATTTATCTTCTTGACTCTCGTTATTGCAGCCCAAAGAACTCAAATACTTAAAACCCCTAAGTCAAGACTGTACCGTACAAATCTTTTCACAATCATAATTCATAAATATTTAGAGTGTGATTTGAAAGCATTTTTAGCGATAAAGAGTAAAATATATTTCTACTAAGTTACTCTAATTTTATACCCAATCAAGTAAAACTTGTTTTCAGCCTATTTTTCTTTTTCTTTCATTTTTTACCTTTTCCATTTTTTACTCCACTGAATACCAATCACATCCTAGATATATTGGTTCAACAGATTTACAACGGTTATGAAAATAAATAAAAATCTATGGGGATTTTGTGATGTATGTACTTTTTTTTTTTCATAACCATGCGAATTTAGCCAATGTTAATAGATGGATAAATGATTTGGATTTTTTTGTTGTTTTAACACAACTTTTATTAAATTTAAATTCAAAAATTACAAGGCAAGAGGAAATCAAAACATCTTCTTCAAGATGAAACGTAAGCTATAGCAAGGAAAATACTAAGGTTTGGATAGTTTACTAAATCAATTTTACAAGTTGACACCCAAAGTTTTTATGTAACCAAAATATTTCATTTTCATATCTCACATCATTTTCAGTCATCTCACCAAACTTTGCTAATTTTAGTATGCTTAGGTTTTGTCAAATACTAATATTTCCCATTAAGTAAATAACTTGTCTTTTGATATTATCAAATCAGTATGATACATCGGACCCGTGGTTTGATAATTAATTACTAGATTATACAATTAGCTATAGTTCAAAGGTATCAGTCATACAAATTAATCAAATGCTAAACCTCCAAATAGCAAACCTTTTAAGAAAAATCTCTAAAGTCATCGCAGGCAGTGGATCAAAAAAATATCATCCCTTAGTTGAGAAATGTTACTACTAAGAGCAATCACGAAAGGATCCATACCACCTACAATCTCATACTTGTCCAACTTTTCTGCATCTATCATGCATGTAGATATTCAGCGAATTCTCGCAACCACCCATATATAATATATTCATATACTTTCGACAATATTGTAACGAAAATGAAGACAATAATATAAATGGGATGGCCTCAATAGCATATAGCATTATCAAAAATAGAGTAGTGGAAAATCTCATTTAATTGATGAAAAGAACTAAAAGTTGGTACACATTTAGTTCCCCATTAATATTTTACGTGACATGATAGAGTCAAGACTCAACTGTAACCACACTTTTTCAATTTCTCGCTACTAGGAAAACAAATTGAATACCATCCAGACCAAAGCACGAGTACACGACATATCTTTTGTACATTGGTGGTAATGGTAAAGAAAAGTTATGGTTTCACAAAGTTAGTATAAATACAAGTACTAATAGCAGTAAACATAGTTGTAATTGCCTCTATTGTCATCTACTCTCTCTATATTTATATCAGTGTTCCTGCTTTGTAGTTTCACGAATATTTTCTTCAGAGTTAGCACAAGCTCATTATTCTTTTTCTATAACCTCTGAAAATAGAATCATACAATAACATTTCATCTTAAGAGTCTCAGTTTGGTGCAGACGAAGCTCATACAACATTTGTCATGGCTCTTCGCTGCTTATCTCAATCTTCGACAACTTTCTCTTATCTCTCTAAGGTTTGCACTTTCGTCGAATAAAACGTTATACTCTTATTAACCTTTTAACAAAACTAAAAGGATTCTACTCTTCTCTTCTATACAAGAATGAAACAACTACTTTAGTCAAAAAAAAAGAACGAAACAACTACAACATAATTTGCTGTATGTACAATATATATGTATTTTAATAATAAAAAGGAGATTTGGTTTCCTTTAAGCTCACTGAGCGCGTTTTACATGTAAATGAAATAATACAGATCTGTGGATTTCGTATGCATGGGACCAAGGCAGCAGCTTCGGTTGTTGAAGAACATGTTTCGGAGATGGTGGGGACAGAGCGGTAATTACTAATTCGAATGCAACAACGTTTGTTCTTTCTTTTCATTATCACCACATACATTATCACCACATGCATTTAAGAATAACAAAAAAAACTAGGGAGTATGTTATTCATTTTCTTTAGTAAAAAAAAGAATAACATACTACGTTTTTGTTTTGTTTGTAAAAGGTTACTAAGAACATTATTATTGGTAGGACTGACAAAAATCCTTCAAATTTTTTGTTTTTAGTTTTCTGATTTAGAAAATAAAAATAAAAATCAACCAATCGCGGTCACCATGTGTAGTGAGACTCGCAAACAGTACTAAGGACACATTGCAAATGTTTTTGAGTTAATTATTTTTTCTTTTTATCCTTCTTGGTTCTGCTGCTTTTCGTGGTTTCCCCTCTTCTTAAGATTCACTTAAAGACACCAATAATGTTGTTCTAACTCCCTATATTTTATAAATATTATATATAGATTAGATATGATTAAATCAATCATAAATAAGTTTATACAACTTGATTGGTCAAATTGTATATCTAATAAATATAGGTGTTATTTTTTTGGGTCAAAAAATATAGAAGTTATCTAGAAATGTGAAATTACCTATATTTTAAAACAAAAAAATATCAGTATGAAAAATAACATAAAGCAAAAGCAAAAAAGTAGATGCTAAAAGTGAACTCTCCTATTTAATTGAATTTTGTGTGGCCTCAAGCTACCCTGTCATCACTCATCAGTGTCATTGGTTCAATAGTTAAAGTTCAACCCATTCTTTCAGAAGGACTAAAATAAAAGTTTACAACAAAAAAAAAAACTTAAATCAACCGTTGTGTTTAGATTAAAGTCTATTATCCTACTACGTGATTGCGATGTATAGTTGTATGATTTATATGTCAAAATATGTGAGATGATAAAAGGAGAATATATTGTTGGAAATTTAATTTTTATTTACGTTTAAATTTGATAATTTTCTAGGCCAAAATTATCTTATGTTTTTTTTGTGTGAAAACAAAATTATCTTATGTTGCAGTGTGGATGAAGATTATGCTGATGTGGATTGGGACAACCTCGGATTCAGTCTTGTACGGACAGATTACATGTTTGCCACCAGAAGTTGCAGAGAAGGAAACTTCGAACAAGGTTGCCTTAGCCGTTACGGCAACATCGAGCTCAACCCTGCTGCTGGAATTCTCAACTACGGCCAGGCAAACCTTCAAAACTCATCCGAAAGTTACAAAAATATCCTCACACAATAAACGATTTTTAATCTTTTCTGGTGGATTTTTGTAGGGACTAATCGAGGGGATGAAAGCTTACAGAAGAGAAGACGGTAGGGTTCTTCTCTTTCGTCCAGAGTTAAATGCCGTGCGTATGAAGAAAGGAGCAGAGAGAATGTGCATGCATTCTCCTTCTGTTCAACAGTTTATTGAAGGTGTTAAGCAGACCGTTCTTGCAAACAGACGTTGGGTAAACATTCAATCTATACATCTTTGTTATTCATTCGATACTTAGGAGCTATAGACAATTTAGTATAAAAAAATTGAAAAATAGTTTTTTTTCCACAAATTTGGAGACATGTATTATTTTTAAAAAATTGAGGCTATATTTCAATATTTCACTTACTCCTATGTTCAGGACCGGTTCTGCCTAGATATCATCTTTGGTTTAGTTATCTTAAAGGCTCAAGGTTTTTTTTTTTTTTTTTGCATTAGGTTCCTCCTCCGGGAAAAGGCTCCTTGTACCTAAGACCATTGTTGTTTGGAAGTGGAGCAAGCTTGGGTTTGTCTGCAGCATCAGAGTTTACGTTTCTTGTGTTTGGTTCTCCTGTTCAAAACTACTTTAAGGTCAGTGCTTTTCTTCATTTTTCACACAAAAGATCAATCTTGATTTTGAATTTTGATTGCTTGTACAGGAAGGTACAGCAGCACTGAATCTCTACGTTGAGGAGGTGATTCCACGCGCGTATCCTGGAGGAAGTGGTGGCGTTAAGTCAATTTCTAATTACGGTCCAGTAAGTTAAAAACACTCATGTCATGGTTCAAGTACTTAAAAAGTGTTTTTTCACAAGTGAAGTGAGTCTTGTGTTTGGTAATAAACTGTAAAAAAAAAGGTGCTTGAAGTGATGAGAAAAGCGAAAGCAAGAGGGTTTTCGGATGTATTGTATCTGGATGCAGAAACTAAGAAGAACATAGAGGAAGTTTCTGCTTCTAATATATTCCTTGTCAAGGTAAGAGGGGAACTCTTTTTTCAAGAAACAAAATAATGCTTCTTTTGTAATGTAAAATATTTGAAGTATCTTGAGTGTTTCCAGGGGAATACAATAGTGACTCCAGCTACAAACGGTACGATTCTTGGAGGGATCACGCGAAAGAGCGTAATCGAAATTGCTATTGATCTTGGTTACAAGGTTAGTTTCATCCCTCGTCTGTTTCTCTAACTCTGCCTGCCCACTTGAGGCAAAACAGAGCATACACACACTCACTTTCTGCATAATTTGCTTTATTTAAATTTACATAGTACACTTAACTAAAGCTAAATCACAGAAAAAAAATCACAGAAAACTTACTTGGAAACAAAGAAACATTGTGTCTACTGCTCTGTTTCCTACTTTGTTGCAACTCTTCTGCTCTTTTTTTCTTGAATGTTAAATTGGATTCAAACTAAAAATATTTTTACAATGAATGCAACTGTTTTTGAGTTTTTGTAAACCTGATATTCTACTTTGCTAGAGAAAATTTGAACAACCAAGGGCTGAAATTGGTTAAAAACCGTGAACGGCAGGATTCGAACCTGCGCGGGCAAAGCCCACATGATTTCTAGTCATGCCCGATAACCACTCCGGCACGTCCACTTTTGTTTCAACTCCTCTGCTCTGTGATGGACAGGTGGAAGAACGAGTAGTTCCTGTAGAAGAACTAAAGGATGCAGAAGAGGTTTTCTGCACTGGAACTGCCACTGGAGTTGCTTCTGTTGGGAGCATCACGTTTCAGAACACAAGGTCTCTTCTTCTTCACATACATGGATACTACACAGTTATATGCTTAGGATTCTAAACTTATCTGTTGATAAATCTGCAGGACTGAGTACAAAGTGGGGGATGGGCTTGTTACGCAGCAACTTGGATCTATTCTTGTCGGAATACAAACTGGTTCTATCCAAGACATTAAGAATTGGGTGGTGGAGATAGATTAATTTGAAAGAAAAATAAATAAATTGTTATGTTGCGCTTCACACATGTGTTTTTTTTTTCCAACATTCCTTGCATCCCTTCCACAGTACAATAGTATCACAACATTGGGTAAATCATGCACTGCATTATCGTATAACTTTTAGCTTTCAGATCGATGTCAATGGACAAATTCTCTCCGTAGCAGGTGACCCTACAGTGTTTTTCTATAATCTGCGAAAAAATTACATAATTCAAATTTCATATATAGATGTAGAAGCTTTTAAACTGTAACCATACTAATACAGTAATACTAAAGTGCTTCCACTAGTTCAGTTTACCTTTAGGATGTATAACTTAAAAACATCTGATGCCACCAAAAAACGGCCCAGATTCCCGTGATTGAAAAGCCTAAATACGCCTAATTAAAAGTTAAGGTTTAGAAACCCTTAATGATTTGGGCCGTTCCGGATTGATCTTTGTTTCACAACTCTGTTTTTGAAAACTGGCCTTCATATATTAAAATGCAAAAGAAAAATAAAACACATACAAGCCCAAGCTTAAGTTTAGTTTTGGCTAATATCCAATAAAGCCCAAGAAACACATATTAAAGAACTAAAGCCCAAGTGATGAGAAGTCCAATGGCAAGATTGAGCAGGTGAAGTTGAAACGACGGTGGAGAGAGGTAGAGAATGATCGAGAGTTTTGTTTCTTTGCTTTCTCCGCAAGAATTCAAGACCGAAGAAACCATAGCTGCGACATCGCGGATGAGGCCCGTGGGTTTGCATGTCGAAGGCTCTGGATGCGGTTGCGCACCTGTTTGTCAATGAGAGAGAGTATAACTTCCGGAGATTTGAAGATTTGCTGATGCAGTCGATTGTTACGCTCCGACCAGATCCAATAGACCGTCGCTTGCATTGCCAGTAGAGAGAGACGTCGAGAGTCACGATTTGAGTGGAGAGCCTGCAGTTGTGAGACTGTATCGGTCCAGGAAGTGAAGGGTTGAAGGCCACACCTTTGTGCGACAGAGGCGGACCCAGCTTTATAGAAAGGGGGTCAGCTGACACACCTTAAAATGTATATAGTTCATTTGTTAGGCAAGAACAATAGAAACTCGTTAGCTCTGATGGTTTATTTTCCTTTGACTGACACACCTAAAACAGGGTTCAATCCCACTTGACACCAAATTTGTTTTATTTTTTAGTTTGTATTTAAAGCCCATTTAACTTTTGACCCAGATTTAAATAAATGCTGGGTCCGCCACTGTTGTGCGATTCGGCTCCAGATGAACTCACTGTAACTACACTCAAAGAAAAAGGTGATTCCTGCTTTTGTGATCAGTATTACACAGCAAGCACTTAGGATCAACATTTAATCCCCAGCTGTTTAATCTGTCTCTTGTAGGACAGCGGTTAAGCAGTACTAACCAAGTGAGGAAACTATGGCGAGGGATATCGAAAAAGAACCAGACAATTTTGGCCCAGGGGACAACAGGCTGATTTCCTTGTAGGTAAGAGTATACTTCACCAGTTCTGTACTTCATAGATAACCTTCTTTCTATTTCCCAATCATAAGAGTCTTCACAACTCTTCCACGAGTAAAACTGATTTCTTGGAAGAGCCTTGTGAAGAACCATAAGATTATCACCGAGGTTGACGACCAAGCCTTTCATGAACTCAGAGTTCATTTTTGCGTGGTCCCAATAAGTTGTGCTGGTTCTCTTTAGAGTTTTTTTTTTCAGGTGAATATTTCCATAGACATATTCTACTCTCTTTCTTTTTTCCAGGTGAATATTTTGTCTAATCTCCTTTGAATCATATACCCACTTAACGTAACACTACGTTCTCACCCTTATTGGTTTGTCGAACTTCTTTTGTAAATTTCATAATAATTCATTCGACTAGATATGACAAATCGGATTCAAATGTTTTGTCAAAGATATTAGGTTCTTATGAAAAGTAAACGAAGAAGGGGGTGAGGAGACAGAAGCCACTTTTGATACCCCCACCATATGGAAAGGGACATGTTACGGAGGAAAAACGTTGTTATCAAGTAGAGAAAAAATGTTATTTCTCTGACGTGGCTAATCTCCACTAGCTTTCGTATTTATCTCCCAATTCCATAATCATATTATAAACACTGAAACGTATTTCAAAAAAAAAAATATATATATTATAAACACTGAAACCATTTGAAATTTCTAACGGGCTATACAAATGGTGATGGACGAATGATGTGGAGAGGACACATCGAACGGAGGTTGTTTATCCGACAAAAACGTCTGCATCTGACGTGGCTATCACTTTTCAAGCCCCCCCCCCCCATAGTATTTGGAGCTCCCATCATGGAAACTGTAAATCTAAATTGTCTTTGAAGGTAATCTATTTTACTACTACTGTATGTGCACAAAGAAACGGACCAATAGCAATCCAGACAACGCAATTGATGTGAGTTTTTGACTACTTTTTCATTAAAATGCCCCGTCCATCAATGACACATACAAAGGATAATTATTATTATCTTTGGTAATTTTGTCTTTGGTAATTGTCAAAACAAAGGATAATTATTCTCTTTAGATCGAGAACTGCTAATTATTCTCTTTGGATCGAGAACTATAATAGGCTAATTAATCACTTTGTAAACAATTCAAAAATAGGATTTCTCGTTTTAACATACACCACATATTTTCTTTTCTTCTTTCATTCATTCACTTACCCCACCCACCACTAAAACGAAACAAGAACAAAGGTCCGTTGATTTCGTTACAGAAAGAGCCGTGTAGATTTAATCAGGTTGATAGACACAAGTGACGAAGCCGAAGGAAAAATAATAAAAAATAATAACACAAACACACAAAGATAAGAACTCTTACCAGTGTCCCCACCACTTTGGATTAAAAAAAAGCAAACTAAAAAGAACAAATCACAAAGTTTTCCAGATAAAAGCAGACATACTTCACATAAGCTTCGCAATCACTTACGTGTTGAATACATATGATTTGACACTGTTCTTGGTGGTTTCATCAACTTCTCTTTTTTTCTTTGGTAAATCATTAAAAAAGAAACTGTCTCTCTTTTTATTTGTTTCCACTTTATCAGATCAACAGAAACATCTTTGCATAACCAAAGACAAAGTCTCTTCTCAACTGTGAAGATGATCAAAACAATCTCATCTCTGCGCAACAGTCTGGTGTTACCTCTCCATGTACATATTCGTACGGTATTAATCTAATATATTATTATCCATACAAAACTCAACATCTCAGATGCAAAAATATATTTGGCTAATGTTATATTTTTTATATTTTCACAGTTGCAATCTTTTTCCAAGTACAACGTACAAGCTGCCTCAGCGTTGCAAGAGGAGCGTAAGAAACCTACTCATCAGTAAGTTTGAATCCATCTAATATAAGCCTTTACCATCATTACATTATTAGAAAGCTCTGTTTTCACAGTCCTTGTTTTTTTTTTAATTATGTAGAGATGATGATGAGTATGCGGATATGGATTGGGACAATCTAGGGTTTGGTTTAACTCCAGCGGATTACATGTACGTCATGAAATGCTCAAAAGATGGCGAGTTCACTAAAGGTGAACTTAGTCGCTTTGGTAATATTCAGCTAAGTCCTTCTGCTGGAGTCTTAAACTATGGACAGGTAAGTAAGACTCTTCTTGTTGTAACCCTCCAAACGTTTCTTGATTTTTCTTTTTTTTTTTTGTCTCTGATACTTTCTACTATGGACAGGGGGTATATGAAGGTACAAAAGCACAAAGGAAAGAAAACGGAAAGCTTCTTCTGTTTCGACCTGATCAAAACGCTGTCCGAATGCAGATTGGAGCTGAACGGATGCTCATGCCTTCTCCTTCTGTTGATCAGTTTGTTGATGCTGTTAAGCAGATAGCATCTGCCAACAAACGTTGGGTACAAAACGCTTTTCTCTTTGTTTAACACATATTATCATTCTCTGAAGAGAGTGTTTCTTTTGTGAGTGAGTTTGTGTGTGTGTTTTGGTTTTAGGTTCCTCCTCCAGGGAAAGGGTCTTTGTACATTAGGCCTCTGTTGATGGGAAGTGGTCCAATTCTTGGTTTAGCACCTGCACCTGAATATACATTCATTGTCTATGCATCTCCTGTTGGTAACTACTTCAAGGTATCATCCTCTCTTTCTCTTCCTGTTTAAGCTTCTCTTCAGTTACAAAATAACGATTGGTGAGTCTTTTCTCTACTGGTTTTTGTAGGAAGGTGTCGCTGATCTTAACCTCTATGTCGAGGAAGAGTATGTCCGTGCAGCTCCTGGTGGAGCTGGAGGCGTCAAGAGCATCACAAACTACGCCCCGGTAAGTGTTGAAAACCCATTTAGTTTCCAAAGATGAGAGTCAACAACACGTTTTTGATAAAGAATGTGGCGTAGGTTTTGAAAGCACTAAGAAGAGCCAAGAGTCGTGGGTTTTCAGACATTCTTTACCTTGACGCTGTCAAGAAGAAGTATCTTGAGGAGGCTTCTTCTTGCAACGTCTTTGTTGTAAAGGTAATAAATAATATTACATATACTGTGAACTCTATTAGCTGTATCTCCCCTAATATGACTTAGTTCAGGGTCGGACAATCTCAACTCCTGCCACTAGTGGAACAATCCTAGAGGGGATTACTCGGAAAAGTGTGATGGAGATCGCAAGTGATCAAGGTTATCAGGTAACACACAACTCAAAAGCTGTTTTTTTTACCTCAGAAGAACCAACAATAATAAAGTCAGATAAGTTTCTTCACACTTGGGATATGATCAGGTAGTAGAGAAGGCAGTTCATGTGGATGAAGTGATGAATGCAGATGAAGTTTTCTGCACCGGAACTGCTGTAGGAGTTGCTCCTGTGGGCACTATAACATATCAGGACAAAAGGTAAAACAAAAACCAAAACTCACAATGCCCTTAAACAAAGACTTGGCCTGATGTAATAATCTTTGTGCAACATTCAGAGTAGGGTATGAAACTGGGGATGAATCTGTCTGCCAGAAACTGCGTTCGGTTCTTGTAGGTCTTCAGACAGGAACCATTGAAGATACCAAGGGATGGATTACATGCATCAACTGAGAAACCAGTACTTATCAAACCTTATACCACAGAGAGATTCACTCTGCATTTTATCAAAGCTGTGTATACACAAAAATGAAGAAGTCTGTGTAAATCTATAATAAAATAAAATATATTCTCATATTCACTTGGATAATGTAAAAATAAAATGTATTCTGATTCCATATTTTAATAAATGCATTCTTGGTTGAGAAAGAAAAAACAACTGAGAATCCAAATCATGCTTGTTTTTTTTTTGTTCAGAAAAATAATAATAACATGGAAGAACAGATATGATACTAAGGCCAAAGCCTTCTTCTATACAAACTCTTTCTCTCTTCAAATTTTCCTTGAACTCATCTCATACATGGAAGGTACTAGAGTTCTGGTTTCAATGGACCTAAGACAAGAAGAAACTATCAATAAAGACATAAAAGGAAAAGACAGAGAGATGGAGAGAATCAGGTTTGTCTAGCTATATAGTTACCATTATTAGGTGAGAAACTAGACATAGTCGATGGATTTGAGACGAACCCCATTTGGTAGAGGCTTTGTAATTCACTTTCTAGTGTTGTCTACACGAATGAGATGAACAAAAACGTGTTAAGAGAAATTAAAGTGGTGCTAAAAGCATAATATGTTTATTTCTGATGTTGTTACTTGCCTGAGGTAATGAGTTGTATTGTGGATTTGTGGTGGTAGAAATGTTCTGCATCGTCCCTTGAAAACCAGTGAAAGGATTCAGCCCCAGAGTAGGAGTGTTTCTGTCTCTTGGTTGCAGAAGCTGAAGGGAGAAAAATGCAGGTTTTAGTACTGATTCATAACTTGCAAAGGAGAGATTACGAGCTTTCTTACATCTTTAGCAAGAATCCTGTCTATATCAACGTTGAGTTCTGGATTCACCGTGGCGAGTTTCATAGACAAGAACTGGAGAGAATGAAGCAAATGTGACACAGAAACATCAGAACCAAAACCTGGAGGAGACTTAACTTGAGCGTTATGGGGATAGTTTCTTAATTACCTCAACCTGCTGTTGCAATGACTGAACATAGTTGATGATTTCATCAAGCATAACCGCTTTGCCAGTGATCTAGAAATCAATCATCATTAACCACAAAGACTTTTAGCTGACTTTTTACTAGAAAATGAAAGGAAGTTAAGACTGCTAAAAAAGCCACATTTTTTTAACTCCAGTACCTTGTTGCATCCAGGAACAAGCTCTTGAAGCAGTCTCATCCTTTCACTGATCTTTTCTCTTCTAACCTTCACCAGCATCAAAACATCTCAGAACCATTGATTGGCAGGAAAACAAAGAGCAAAATTACAATAATCAAATAGTATAATCATTACCCTTTCTGCAAGACTGTGACTATTAGTGGCTTGACCTCTTCTTGCCCTCATATGAATGTAGTTTTCTTTAGGTGCTTCTTCGCTCTGTGAGCTCTCTTTGTTCATCATCTTCTCTTTACTCTGATCATTTTTGTGTTTCTTCTGACTCTGAGGCTCTTCTTGAAACTCCTCCACAGCTTTCTGCTAATTTTAAACAAGAATCACTTTGTCTCATCCACAAACCACATCAAAAGCTTGATCAGAATCAAACCAAAACATACCTTGTTCCATTGTGATTCGGCTACTGGTTGCCTTCTTTTTCTGTTTGAGGAACCATCACCAAGAACAACATCATCTGAAACCTGGTGACCATCTCCAGCTCTGATCAATCTCCCAACACTTTCCTCTTTCTTGTCTGAACCAAGAAACTGACCACCGCCACCACCTCCACAATCACCAAACGGACCAAGACTAGCAGGCATGTCATGGTAACCAGAACCAGAACCGGTTTGGTAATGAGGGAAGCAACTCATCCCTGGATTATCCATAGCCGCCATTGAAGGGTAATGAGAGCTAGAGAAGCCACCACCACCAACACCAACACTGACAACTGGATCCCAATCTGCAGAAGAGAAGAAAGGATCTACCTTTGCATACAAAGGCATTCCAACTCTTGAGATCCCATTTTGATCATCTCCTCCATGGTTTAACCCCATCTCACCTTCATTACTCTCTCCACCCATTTCCTTTCTGATTCAAACCCTCAAAACAGACTTGAACTTTGGTTTGCTTCTTT
>NC_079511.1:4172661-4210242 GCF_000801105.2 Raphanus sativus | reverse complement strand
TGTGATTTTGATCGTCTATTATATCACATTGTATCATATAAACAAACCAACATTTATAACTTATTATATTTATATTATGAAACCATTATACTAATAATATATGAATAAATTATTTTATATTTTATTTATATATTATATAAATTGATTATGATGTGTGATTTTTATTTTATTATTTATACCAATAAATATTAAAAATATTTAACATGTTAAAACGAAGTATATTGGGAAATCTATTTTCGTAAATATTTGATTAAGAAAATCTATTATTTAAATTAAGAAAATACATTAAATGCTTAAATCTATTATTTAAATTATGAAAAGATAAGCATACTTAAATATAGGTTCAATAAAGATAAGTATACTTAAATATAGGAAAAGACAAGCATACTTAAATATAGGTTCAATAAAGACAACTATAATTAAGGAAAATGCATTTACAAATCAGAAAAGACAACTATAATTAAGGAAAATTAATTTATTACTTCAGTGGCATTCTAATGTAAATAACTTCAAAAACTTAGGGGCATTTTCAAAGTGTACTTCTATTTTAATAATATAGATAGACAAAATCGACGAACGAAGAAAAAAAAAAAACTTAATTTTCCGATATCGTCTCCCCCTTTCGGATCCTTCTGGAGTTAAGTTCTTTCCTTCGTCTTCTGGGTCCATTGTAAATTGAGCAGGTCTTTGTTTCGTTTTTGCTGCATATCACAAATCTGAGTGCTTTCTTAGTTTTTTTTTTCCTTTGTTATAGAATCCTTAATCTGTTTGCTGGCAATGTTCTATCCACTTTCGTCTCAATGCACGAAAGGGTTCTGATTACTAGGGTTTGAAATGTGTGGCTGTAGATATGCATTCAATTTCTACTCTTTATAGTTCTCTGTGTGTGTGTTTTAAAGTTGAGTTTCTTTGATCTTTGCCTCACTATTTTCGTCCTTCGTTTTTCAGGTCAGTTAACCATTTACTTAAGGCTGCAAATCTCTCTCTCAGTGTTGAGTTCACTGAAGGAGTGAAGAGTTCCTGCTTGGTTGATCATAATATACTTTATCTGCAAATGTCAAGCTTACTTAATGTATTACTACTGCCTCCTCATTATCTTCGTAGGGTGTGTACTCTTTTTCATTCCTCTGACTTAGTGTTTTTTAATTCTCAGTCATCAGTAAACGGATCGGGTTCGAGTTTATCCGAGGGTTCAGGGAGAACGTTTGCTTCTTCTTCTTTCTCTGGTCTCTCTGGGGCAGCTTCTCCACTTTTCCATCATGCTGCTGGTGGGTTTTAGATTTTTCCTGGGGTTGTCTCGGTCAGAGTAGTTCATATTTTGGTTGTTTTCTTTGTATTGTATAGGTTCTTCTGTTCAGGGCCTTCATAACATTCATGGAAGCTTTAATGTTGCCAACTCTGGTCTAAATGGTCTTGCTTCTGCTGGAGTCCAACAACCAAATGGAAGATTTGCATCCACCAATCTTCCGCTTGGCCTCTCTCAGGTGCTGTTATGCTTACGTGTTGTTTTTGCAGAAACGTTCCCTGTTTTTTTTTTGTTGGCTTTGCTTTAAAGTCAGCTTTTGAATTCTCATTTCCAGATATCTTACGGTAGCTCTCATGGACACTCAGGACTCACTAGTAGAGGAGGAGGTATAAATACTGTTGGAAACCCTTAATTCTGTGATTTCTATTCTTGGGATTCTTCATACCTCTCTGTCACCATCTGTGATTGCTTTACTGTGATAGGACTTGGAGTTTCTCCCATTTTGGGAAATATGGTTGGTGGAGGCTCAATGGGCAGGACTTTGAGCTCTGGCATAGGATTATCTATCCCGACTCTTGGTTCTCGTCTAAATTTGGCAGCAAACAACGCATCTGGAAATAATGGACAAAACCCAATGATGAGTGGGATCCTTCCACAAGGTACCTCATGATTTGTTTGTTTAAATCCACGATATGTGCTTTTGTATGTCTCTTAACACCTTTTGTGATATCTTTGATACTTCCCTTTTCTCTTCAGGATCTCCGCAGGCATTTTCTATGCTTGGAAACTCCTACCCTACATCTGGAGGACTTTCCCAAAATCATGTTCAAGCAATGAACGGTCTAAGCTCCAACGACATTTCTCCGTTCGATATTAATAATGATTTTCCTCAGCTCACTAGCCGTCCCAGTTCTGCCGGCGGTCAAGGACAATTGGGTAAGTAATAGCAGCTCACCTTTTGCTTCTCTCTTCTTGAGTTCTTTCTCCTCTATCTGTTTGAATAAATATAAAACAACACTGCCCCTTTTCTGTAAATTCTTAGGGGCTCGATTACAACAAGGCCTTGGTCTCAGCCCCATAGTTCAGCAAAACCAAGAGTTCAGTATTCAAAATGAAGATTTTCCGGCATTGCCTGGATACAAAGGTCCCCCTTTTTGTCTGCATCTTTCCCTTTTAAACATATATTCTTGACAAGATGAATCGGGTTTTAAACAGGTAGCAATGCGGATTATCCAATGGATTTGCATCATAAAGAACAACTCCATGAGAATTCAATTTTAATGATGCAATCTCAACAGTTATCTGTGAGTTTTAGATTGTCGATAAATGTCATTAGGTTTGATTTCCTTTTTCCATTGAAGGTTTTTCTCACAATGTTAGCGTTATCCTCTAATATGTCTACTTGCAGATGGGAAGGTCTGGTGGGTTTAACTTAGGTGGAGGATCATATACGTCACACCGTCCTCAACAACAACATGCTCAAGCTGTGAGTAGTAGTGGAGTCTCCTTTAATGTCTCTGACATCTTCTCATCCTCGCATCCGTCTTACCACTCTCAGGTCTGGAGATCGTTTGAGGTTTTCACTTAATCAAGCCAACGTTCTTGCTCTTTCTAAAGTATACTTCATTGGCCTTCAGACTGGTGGACCTCCTGGTCTTGGACTAAGATCTATGAACTCTGCAAATTCTATCACTGGGTTGGGTTATGACCAGCCCCTCCAGCAATATCAGCACCATCAGAACTCGTCCCAATACCGCTTGCAGCAGATGTCAGCTGTTGGCCAACCTTTTAGAGATTTAGGATTAAAACCAACAATGCAAGTGACAACACAGTCAAATCCTGATCGTTTTGGCTTGCTCGGTTTGCTTAATGTGATAAAGATGAGCGACCCTGACTTGACTTCTTTGGCACTTGGGATTGATCTGACGACACTTGGGTTAAATCTGAACTCAACAGAAAATCTTCATAAGACTTTCGCCTCGCCTTGGTCTAATGAACCCTCTAAAGGTGATCCTGAGTTTAGTGTACCGCAGTGTTACTACGCAAAAAATCCTCCACCTCAACATGTAAGTCACTCTACTCTCTCATATAATAATTTAAGTTTTCTTATCATTAGCTGTGTTAATCTTTTTGTCTTTTGGTGGTTGCAGCAAGGGCTCTTTGCAAAGTTATTGCTAGAAACATTGTTTTATGTATTCTATAGGTAATGTATCTTTGGAATTGTTTTACTTGTTGTTGAGAGGCTTTCACTTGTCAAAAGAACCATAACGATATTTCTCTTGCAGCATGCCGAAAGATGAGGCGCAGTTATACGCAACAAATGAACTGTATGCCCTTTCCATCATAATTGACTTTTAACTCAGAATATAGGTACAAGCTGCATAACTCTTTTTTTTTTTACGTTTGGCAGTTACCACAGAGGTTGGTTCTACCACAAAGAACACAAGTTGTGGTTCATTAGAATCGGGGAACCTCTCGTGAAAACAAATGCGTATGAAAGAGGATCATATCACTGTTTTGATCCAAGCTCATTTGAGATCGTTCAAAAGGTGAGTTACTACATCCAAGTTTCTGCTTCATCGGTTGTATTTTTTTCTTTTCATTTGGCCTCTGTAATAACACCCAAATCATCTCATTGCAGGAAAATTCTGTTCTTTATTACGAGATGCTGGAAAAGAGACCCTCACTATCTCAAACACTGAGTGTAATGTAAACACTATCCGTTATTCAGTATTTTATAATGTAAATTTCCTACCAAAAATCTATAGACCAATGGTTATAATGTAATTTTTCTAAATTTAGTTTTTTTTTTTGGGTTTACTTATCTCCTAGTAACATATGTAGCCGAAACTTCTTCAAGCTATATATTAAATTAATAGACATCTCTTCTCTATCAGAATCTGTGTTGCATTGAAGTTATACTCTTATATTTTCTGGTCTAATCCTTATTTTGATCTCTCTGGTTCTAAGCATTCTCAGGTAACTCTCAACACCAACTGTTACTCCCGGATCAACCGTGTTGGTAAAGGTACATCAAGTTCTTGCCATGTGTTTACATAAATGCAAAAACTGGACTGTGTTATCATCAGATTGCATACATTTTCTTACACTCGTTTTGGAGAACATCTGTATCCGTAAGCTGAGGAATCCCCCAAGATCCAGATTTACTGTTGACGGAGGATCTTCTTATGTTTCTCGCGTTAGCAGCTTCGATCTTGTGCTGTATAATCCAGTAGCACATGGTCCCTAACGTGGTGATCATGATCGTTGCACCGATGGCAGTCACCCAAATGGCTAGCCACTTCTCTTCTTCACCAACAACAACAAACGACAGAGCCAGAAAGGCAACAGAGATGAGCACACAGGCGAGCCACATGAGTTTGTTTATCACGGCCATCATCTGTTTCTTTGCCTTGCTCTCTATCACCACCACTGATGTCTGAACCACCACGACTGCTAAGGAGATGAAGAGCGCGATGGAATCAAAGATGAAGAATATTATGAACGGAGTCGTTGATGCTATATTCGCCTCTCCTAAGGAATGGCCATCTTGAATCTTACTTGTGTCTTCCACATACTGCCCCGGGACGGTGAAAATGGCTGCAAAGGCCACCGTAGCTATCAGAACGGCGACGACAGTGGTTGAGTTGATTGCATTGTTGAGACCTTCCGTGTGCATTTTGTTGAGCTGTTTAGCTATTCCTTGAACGCGTCTTCTGGTCTGTCGTGTATGCTCAAGCTGGTTGTGAACCTCATGTTTGATATCGCTTACTGTTTGTTTCAGCTCCCGAGCAGGGTTAGCCCCTGAGGGCTTAATGGTCTTGGCGCTGGGAACGCCGTGTTTCTGTAAGATAAGAGCCACCTCTGGATTCCCAACCTTCTCCGCCGTATCCAGCGCCGTCTCGCCTGTTCGGTTAACAGCTTTCGTGTCGGTTATGTTGTTGTCTAGCAGCAGCTTAACGATCTGTGATCTTCCTTTTCTAGCTGCGATGTGCAACGCCGTGTTCCCCTTTGTGTCTGCTATATTGATAGACGACCTATCCGCTTTGATAAGCTCCTCTACCACCTCGATGTTTGTTCCTTTAGCTGCCATGTGAAGCGCTGTTTGGCCCTTCTTGTCCATCCTGATTGCGATCGCTGGTTCTGATGCCAAGAGGGCTTTAACTACCTTCACGTGCCCGTTCCTTGATGCAGAGTGCAACGCTGTTTTACCGTTGCTCTTGGCGATTCCCGCCAGGCTGCTTCCAAGTTCCAGTAGGAAGTTCACCACTTCCGTGTGTCCTTGCGTCGCAGCCGTGTGCAGTGCTGTTGTGTTCAGCAGATCCACCGTCATCGCTAGCTCCGAGTGAGCCTCTGCTAAAACCTTCAACACATCTGTAAAAAGAAGTCCAAAAATGTTAATAATCCTTAAGACCTGTTCTTGTGGTGATTCTTAGAAAAGGTTTGTGTACACAGTACCGAGATCTCCTTGCTTGGCAGCAATGTGGAAAGCATCGAATCCGTTCCTCGCTTTGATCTCAACCAGGGGAAGATCATAGCGTTTGATCATCTCTTTTACAATCTCGACATCACCATACTCTGCAGCAACGTAGAGTGCGGTTTCTCCTGATTGGTTCTGTTTCCCCAACAGCTCATTCAGCTCATGCTCTCTGGTTCTTGTGAGAATCTCAACAACTTCGTCCTTGTTTCCACGTCTCACGGCTGAATGGAGCAGCGTGTCCTCACGTTTTCCGGTCAGCTGTTTCGCCATTTTCTTCTTTGGCACGGTGTCCTCTTCCCCTTCCATTTTTTTTCTCTGTTGATACAGCCAAGAAGCTCTAAGTGAAACCTTTCTTTTATGAAACAATCAATCAATCAATCACTTTCCACATAGATAAACACTGCATAAGAAAGGAAGTGAATGAGTACCCTCCAAACACTAGAGTTAGATCGAATCAAGAAGCAGCAAAAGAAAAAGTAATGATAAGACATTCATCATACCAAGCCTTGGATGGTCTTATTTAACTCTTCAGCCAGCTCTTGTGGATGATTCTTTGAATAGAAAATGGTGATGACAAAAGTTGGTGATGATAGTGTTAAGGTTTAAGAAGCATTAGCTATATCAAAGTAAAAGGAATTTTAAGATGTAAGAGAAGACAAGATTAGTAAAGGTTTATAAGAAATGAAAATTGGGACATGAGAGGCACATGTAAAGCAAAGGAAAATCACTTTTGTAAGTGACTCGACTAACCAATAAAAGATAACGAATCTAATTACAAATAATTATTTGTGTAACTTTCTTGAAAGAGAGTGATCATGACACCCTTTTTGTACAGTTGTATATTATTTTTCAAGAAAACAACTTTTACTTATTTTAATTTGTTTGATTTTAAAAAGATACCAAGTAAAGTAGATTCTTTTCTTAGCTTTGATGTAAGTTCGTTTCTAGATAGAGTGTGGTTTGGCCATATAAACAAAAGATAACACGTTTTTTTTCTTCTTCTTTTTGTTAACAACACGTATTAAGCCGAGTTTAAATCGGATGGTCACAAACTTATAATACTTATAAATGTTTTGTTCAAAATAAAAACTAAACTATATGTGCTACTTGGTTTGCATCCGTCAATATTATTTTTTTTAAACTAATTGCATCCGTCAATATTGCAAATGCTTTCCACACGATTGCCTTTCAACATCCTGTGCCCTTAACTTTATGCATCTGTTAAATGTCTCTTCATTATTACTTTTTTTTCTTTTTATAAAGATGGTGTATAGTTATCAGATACCAACCTAAATGAGCCTCTGAACAGTATGGCATTTTAACTTAGAAACAAACTCAAAAGTACGTATTAGAAACCGTAATTAACGGGGTGTGCTCACATCACAAATTCCATTGATATAGATTAACGAATCATTACTGTTTTTAATATGTATATCCTCATCTGAAACATATTTATATTAGTGTTTTAATATAACTCGTTCCATTCTTTAAGATTTTAGATTAATAGTATGTACCAAATCTTCATTGTTTTTTGCCAGAACCAAATTTTCATTATCCATACTATTTATAAACAAAACGGAGCAATCAATAGATAAAACTTATATATAGGTATCTTTCCCATCATTGTGAACTTATATATCAAAACGGTGATTATGCTTTACCTTTTGTCAAACACGAAAGAGATACACGAGGATGCATACTTTGCTTGGATTAACTTTAACAATTTGTAGTAATCTGCATTTTATAATGGGGGGTAGTGATGAGTCACTTTGTCATGAATAACGAAGAATTAGGTGATATGAAAACATGTACGTCTAAGTGTGTAACACAATGAACTCACTTTAGAATTGTATATAAGACTTAACATAAGAATAAACTGAGGAGCAATGGTGATATTAATACACACATGCATCGAACTGCGTTTTTATAATCAAAACTACTCATAATAAAACTTCCTATGTTTTTCACCAATTCGTTCAGAAGCTCCAAGGCAGGAGTTTCTTTAATAATACTACAAAAACTAGCATTAAAATTTGAAACATGGAATACCAAGTCTCCGACCAGTATATATTCATATATTGGTATAGTGGAGTCTACCACAACCAGAAAATAATAAATTGAATCTGTGCAATAAATATAAATTCACAAAAAAATAAAAGACAGTTAAGTCTTAGATGAATGTGAGAACGGAATAGCTTCTTTAGGAATAAAATACCTGCAAGTAGGCACAATTAATTCCATTCCAACCACTTAAGTATGTCTGCCTTTATATTATTCGATCGTATACATAAGATCTTTCACTTCTCCAAAGTCTCTCTTATTTTTGTAGCCTACTCTTCTACTAACTCTGAAAACTTATATAATACATACATAGCGAAAATATAATATTGCAAATGTTGTTACAACCAATAGCATGCATGCTGAGCGATCTGTTCTACTGCTTTAAAGCCTTCAAGTGTGGTCTATTCTACAACGAATATAGAGGGCTGATATTTGAAGCGTTTTCAAGATTTTCTTTATATTTTGTGAATCTGGTTGAGAATATATGGGACCAGTATCGGGTGGTGAACACAAATGCGAATTGAACGTGTTCACACCAAACACTCTTTCTGAACCACTCCCCCCTCCCGGAAATTATATAGTTATACTTATTTCTCAATGCTCACACAAAATTATAGAATAGCCCTCGTGAATAAAACCGGTATTCATAATCATGAGGAGCATGCAGAATATCATTATTTTAAATATAAATTTCCCAATGATGTTTATGCAATATTTTACTTAGTTATCATTAAAATAAAAGATTTGAGCACAAATTGATTAATTAAAAGATATATGCCGTACAATTACAGAAAATATGAGGAAAAACACAGTACAAGAAGTTAAGTTAACATATAAAAAGACCTAGACAATAATGGTCATATTATAGCAACTAAAGTTTGAAGAAAACAACTACTAAAGTTGGAGAGAGTAGCATGCATGTGTAGCAGTAAGTGACAACTGATAAGAAGCTTTACTTAGTAATACAGAGAAGACAGAAGTTAAAAAGAAAAAATTAAACTAAAACGTGTTACATCATAAACTTATTAAAAAAGGTAACACTACAGTATGATGGCTTCTTGTTAAATTATTCACCAAAATGAATACATTAAATAGCTTATTACAGTGAAAAATTATGAAAACAAAAAAGAAAGGTATGAGACAACTATACCACAGTTTCTTTGTAATTCATATTTTCTTTCCCATCAATTTTGAAGAAAAAAATGGTAACCAAACATAATTAAATAATTTTAAAAATAGAAAAGAAAAAGAGGAAGGAAAAAGATACTAGTCACCTTTGTTTTAGATTTACGGATTGAAATAATTGTATGTCTTTAAATCATCACAAGGAACACAGTGAGTGTCACATAGTTTCTTCACGTACGGAACTCGAACGTATCAGGATCTTCTTCTTCACGAATCCAACCATACTTCTCAAGAAAAGGATTCAACAACGACTTTGGTGGGTACTGATCAATGCAATGGTTCCACACATTCCCTAAACATTCTCCAACGTTAAGATCTCTCACAACTTCCCAAACGCAGCTATTACACTTGAAACCAGCTCCAAAGCTTATCATGAACACTCTATCTCCTCTCTTCAGCCTCTTCTTCGCTTCCATGTACCCCAAAACATACCACAAGCTACTCGCCGACGTGTTCCCAAACCGGTGTAGCGTCATCCTCGCCGGTTCAAGATCGTACTCGGTTAAGTCTAGGCTGTAACCTATTGTGTCGATAACCGCTTTGCCTCCCGTGTGAATACAGAAATGGTCAATGCCGGTTTTGAAATTAATCCCCGCCTTTGGAGCTGCTTGAGCCACGTTCGTTGAGCCTTTGCTAGGGTTTCTACGAAGCTTCTTGAGGAGAAGAGATAACATAAACCTAAAGAGCTCCGTCACGGGAAGAATCTTGGGCGTAATGACTTTGAGGTTGTCTACGAAAGCACGAGTGGCTGCTTTGGGAAGAGTCTTGTCTAAGTGGATGCCGACACGGCCTAGCTCGTCTTCTTTTTGAATACACGCGTTGAATGAATCTTCTCTGGCTCCATGGTGCGTTCTCACCAAACATTTCAGCTTAAACATGGCTTTACCACTTAGACAACGCTTGTTGGTCAAGAGAACCGCGCAGCCACCGGACCGGAACAAACAGTTTGCAAGGATCATAGACCGGTTGTTTCCAGTGTACCAGTTAGGACTAAGTGACTCGGACGTTACAACAAGAGCAAGCTTGTTCTTGTACGTTTTGAAAATGTTTTTGACAATGTCTACGGAGATAACACTCGCGCTACATCCCATCGCCGTCAAGTTGAAAACCTTTACGTCTTCTCTCATTTTGTAATGGTTAATGATTCTTGCGGATAGCGAAGGTGTTGAGTTGAGCATAGAGACGTTGACCACGAGGACGTCTATATCCTTAGGTTTGAGTTTGTTTCTCTCGAGGAGTTTCTCGATCGGGTCAATGTAAAACTCTTCCATCTCCAAGAGGGCGTCTTTTATAGTAGGATACTCTTCGCGTCCTTCAAAGTAGAGACGCGGTGCGTAGGTTTGCTCTCCGATTCCAGAACTAACGATGGCTCTGAGGAGGAACTTGTACTCGTCGAGTCTAAGGTGTTTGTTTCGACGGATGATCTCACCGCTGATTTGAGTACTCACCATACGATCATCTGAAGGTTTGTGGCATTGATAGTCCAAGATGTAGCAGTTTTGATCTCTCTTGGAGTCTATAAGTGTCCAGATCTTGAAGATTAGGTAAGAAATGAGAAGAGAAGAGAGGATACAGAGAATATCCATTTTTAGAAAAAAAAACTTTGGGTTAAAGAAGAAGTAGTGTATTTAAAATTGCATGAGGAGGTAGCCAAGATTGGTGTGGGGATATATAAGAGAGGACAATGAAACAGGAAAAGACAGGTCTCGTTTATTGACAACTCATGCTGTCCAAAAGACTGAAGAGTCAATACCATTGGTGTGGGGTTCAGTTTAATTTGAAAAGTTTACTGACAAGCACAGACTGGTGGTGAGAAAATTGATAACAATAAGTTGGCATTGATGTGGATGTACAAAGTGGACGAGAGGACTTCACATGTTCTGTCTATTTAATCATTTTATTAAAATTTCATACGTACAGTCTAGTATATATTCAACAAATATGCCAATCCTCACGCTGGCCATAATTGACTTACATGGTTACACAACAGATCCAAAAGAACTCTGATTACTTACATACGATGTGGTATTGTTAACTAAGGGGGAATGGTCCATTTTGCGAGTTACACTCGTACGTGACCGTGTCTTGCAGTACGAACAATGAAATCATGTGAATCGTAAAATCACTTGTTTAGTCAAACACAACTTCTGGACTAATATAAGACTTTAGTTTTGGTTGCCAATTGTCACAAAAAAAAAAGTTTTGGTTGCCAATAGTCGGAGAAGCAAAAGTTAGAAGTACAGTGTTAATTTATTGTTGAAATGTTGAACAATGTCATGATGGTACATTGATATAGATGTATTATACACAAATCGAGTGGAAATATTTTGTCTGACTTTTCAAGCCATTCATATCTATACTATCTATGACAAAATTTTATTACAAAGTAACTTCCATAATAAGAAACCCCTCATATATCTGATTACACGTAATTTCATTTCACTTGATACCAGTCTGAAAGTATAGAAAATTTTACAAAATATTCACATAAATGCCACAATATATTTATTTTATATTTTATTGGTTTATATAAAATTTTTGAGGTTGTAGATGAAAGAGCAATAAATAGACTTGGGTGAGCTGTGAGTATATATGAAGAAGGTTTAAGGAAATCATGAACTTTTGGGATACAAGTGAGAGTGTTGTGATCACAAGCTTAATTATTATCTCAACCTCCAACAACTTAATTACGTCGACTTTCCCTTTATTACAAAGCCATCATCCAACGCTTACTCACACCATTTGCGTGTGCATATACGTCCTTTCCTTATATAACTGATATATAAACCAATTCACATTCAAAACCATCTCCTCTTTTAGTTATAATGCAACTATGTAAGGAAGGTTATTGTAATATGGGAAAAGTTTAGAAGCCAGTTTCAAAAAAAAAATATGGGAAAAGTTTGACTCACTCAACAAACAATCTAGCAACCAATGGTAGTTGTACCTTAATCTTCTAAATCTTTTGTAGTAGACACATTACGCTGTCAATAACGATCACGCGTTTACTTTTGTGATAGCATTAAGAGTAGTCTAGCTAGACGTTATTACTAATAATGGTGAATTTAATGTTTGCCGTTGTTTTTAGTTTGTTGGTCGTTTCATTATCATTTAGATACTTACGTTTATTTTTTATTAAGTTTATAAAACTTGCAATTCGATTTTTATTAAGAAAATGGACAGAATTTAAATAATTGATCTATGTTTGAAATTTAAAGTATAAAATTTTCTTGCCGGAAATAATCTTGTTATTTTTGGGAACTATTCCTTTATATTTGAAAGCCTATTTTGTATAAGAATCCATGCTAGACTAAAAATGGTATAAAGTATACAAAACATAACCAACTTTGCATTAGATATTATTCAAGTTCCACCGGGAATAATACTCACAGAAACATCACAACTAAATCTTGTTCTAATGGGAGGAATTAGATCGACAGTGAGACAATGTTTTAATTAATGCAGGCAAACCATGGACAAGGAAGACTTACAAACTAGGGTTCTCTAAAGATATCACGTTATCTTTATTACTCTTGACTTGAATCCTTTTTTTATAAATGACATATCTGACCAGATCTGTATCTGAGAAATGTATGGCTATAGCAGATACATCGAAACAGACTGGTATATACCTCCTATGTTTGCATACGAAATATTAAAATATAAACTAATCTCTGAAGACTTATTCAACTAAGAGCATCTCCAATGGTGTTACCACCATTGGAGTCCTTAGGATTATTAAACTAATTTTTTTTTATTTAGAATAGTTAAGGATTCTAATCAAGATAGAATGTCCAATGGTGTTCTCTAATTTTGAATCCTTAGGAATAAAAAAAAGAACAATATAATCAAATGTGTATGGATAGAACTCATAGGAGATGTATGGAAGATAATCATATAAAACCAACGATTCCCAGTAAGCATCATCACCTTATCAACTGAAAATTAACTAATCGGATTGAATAAAAGCCTACTGATTCCGTAGATGATCAACCGAACAGAACAAATCTCCGGTAAAAATCTGGACTTTAAGGATCATCTACAGAACCTAGAAAGAGTATGCAAAATCCAGAACAGAGCATCATAACCTTATCTATAAGATGTACACAAAACTCAAAAGATTACTTGACATTCAGCCTGTCTCGGCACTGCTTCTCTCTACATGCTTTTGAGCTAATGGCAGAGGATGATTCACATCTTGCCCTGAGAAAAGTAACGATCAAGATTAGTTTTTTTTTTCTGATACCTTATCAACCAAAAACTATTTCAAGAAAGCCAATAAAATTGCAGAAGTTGTTAGAGTTACATGGTTCAGTCAGTCTTTTGAATAAAGGTGCGACATATGGAGTTTAGAAGAAAAAAGCTTACCTCTTTTTGGAGCCATGTTCCTTGCTGGCTTCTGAATTTCCAGCCGAACCATCAACTCCTGCGCTGAAACCAACAAGAACCAAACAGTTCTTAATACAATGCAAAAAAATTCAAGGGACATACCATAAATCGTCTCAGAGCGGAAGCTCAAGAACTTACAAATAGACTCACTTTATTTTAAGAAAAAACATTGACATGATAAGGTCAAACTAGCAACTCATAGAAAGGCACTATCCACAAAAAGAATCTAATTCCCAACCTAACAAAGTGATAGAGATCAATCGATTTCCGAATCAAAAAGACATGTCAGGCATCCAATTTGACTTTGAGATAAAACAAACACAAGAACCTGAAGACTTTAATCAAAATTGAACATTCGCATGCAATTAGTAACGAGAAGAAGTTGTTCAACCAGTCACCCACGAACATGACTATATTGATTCCTCTCAAATTCAATCAAACAGATCGTAACCCTAATTGAATTCAATTAGAAAGAAGAAGAAACCTGGAATTGGAAGAAACGGCAAGAGGTTGTTGGTGAAGGGGCCAAGAGAAACCAGGACCTTGGATGGTGAAGCTTTCATAGTCGGCATCGATCAGGTCTCCGTCAATGGCGTGAAGCATAACGAAATTCATCTGAGAATTCTCTCCACCCAATGCCAAGCCGCCACGTGTATAAGGACTTGATCCTTAAAATCCTTATCTAAGGATTAATCCTTAGGTAAGTGAGTGTTTATATTGTTATTATATTGTAAATCCCTAGGTTTAAGAGCTAAGGATTTCTCTACAGCCTCTGTTGCGGGTGCTCTAACTGCTCCTCTTTATTTCCCAACCACAATTTTATTTGTTTTATAATTTAACTATATTGTTGTGGGCGAATGATTGAAATTTATTTGTCGGACAACTATCATCATTTTATATATTTAAAATTAGAATACTAAATATTTTTACCTATATTACTAAACCAGCATTTGCTCTACGGTTGTGACAACTTCTATCCAACTGGAATAAAAAGCGTTAGTGTAGCTTACAAAATGGTAGACATCACAGAATCAAAGTATTAGCCTTTACTGTATTCATACAACACATGCGTTATAATTTGTTGCAAGGCCGGCCCAGATACTTGAACGCCTAAATCAAATTTAAATTTGTGACCCGGATGTTATGTTTTTCCGCTTTTGTTTTTTTTATTCTCAATATTAATGATTTTTAATAGAGATCTGCGCTTTAAAGGACGAAATTATCTATTTAATAAAATGTAATATACAAAATCAATATGTTTTAACATTTCTATTTTAGTATATTTAAAATTATATAAATATATCATTTTGTATTTATATTAATATGAAATTATATAATATATTACTTAATTTTCTTTCAATTATTTCAACCCGTTTTGTTATAAAATTTTAATAAAATCTCTGTAACCTTTTGATTAATTGTGTGTTATATATTTTATATAAATAAAATAATTCATTAATTTAATTGATTTCATATTATAGGAGATTATTTTTAGTATCTAAACCTGTTGAAAATAACTATACATATTTTCAATTTTTCATTATTTATCTGAGTGTTTTAATCAATTATTTGATTTACAAAATAATTTTTAAAAATATTAATTAAAATCTGATGTTTTATATTATTTGGCCACAAGATTATGTATTGTGTTGTGTGGAAACATATATAGCACTATAATATTGTTTTCTATAATTATAACTATCCTTATTAAAGATATAATGTTTTTATCAGTCACTAATGATATTTAATGCAATATAATGTATGACTAAATGTTTGGTCCAAATTAATGTTCTATTATAACATTACAAGATTTTTTTTAAATGTAATAAATAAATATAATTACAGCTGATAATTGTTATAATATTTATTTATTCCAAATTGAAATCTAACATTGATATTTCATGGGCTTGAGGCCCAAACTCAGATCATGTTTGTCAACAATTTGAATATATTTGCTACACTATATGGACACGGATCCTCTCAGACCAACATATAAGTCGGATATATAACCATTGAGGTCTTCAGGTGTAAATCTGACAATATCCGATGACCCGATCGGATACTTCTTATAGAAACCCGTATACCCGGCAATGAGCTTACTCGCTATAGAGGCTTTGATTTCGTCTCTCAATTTCGGGTCGGGTACGACCCAATTCTTATGCTTCTTGTAAGCCTCTTCAAACGCCTTGTTGAACCGCCTCAGAGCCTCCTCCGCCTCCGCAGCCGCCGTCGAAACCCCCGGGAGAGACGTGATCACATCTCCCCACGCCATTTTCTCGTACTTCTCGAGGTACTGAGTCACCTTAACCTCGTGATTCGCCACCCAGTCGTCTCCCAGAACGACCTGGAGGTTGGACGTGCGTACCTTGATGAGCACGTAATGGAGGTTGTTGGCGAGGAAGAGATACGAGAGCGCCGCGTCGCTGTAGAGACGAGATTTCGCGTCGATTTTGCAGAGCAGGACGAGTATCAGCCACGCTAGCCTCGCCGCCATCGGAGAACCAGCGTTCTCTGGATTCTCTTCGTTGCTGCTGCTGTTACTATTATAGTAATCCTCCGGTAACGGCAACAAGGACTCCTTGTCCTTGATAATGGCGGTGAGCGAGTCGCTGTAATCCGCGAGAAAGACTATGAAGTTCATGACGTACCTCGTGAGCTGATGGACTCCGCCACATGCGATCGGCCATTTCGAGGACTCTTTCGTGATCGACGATTGGAACTCGACCATCATCGCGTTCACCGATACGCCTAGCTTTTCTAAAGATTCAGCCGCCTGCGATCGCACGGAGGCGGTTGAATCGTAGCTGAAGATCTGGTCGATTTTGGGAACGACGTGCAAGATCGTCTGGTAAACGTCGAGCGTGGGGAAGATCTTCTCCGCGGTTTTCCTGCATTTCGCGACTGTTATCGGGAAGACGAAGAGCTTCAACGCGCTCTGTAGGGTAATCTCGACGAAGGTTGACTCGGCTAAGGATACTGAGGATGAAGAGGAGGAAGAGAAGATCCGATCGCAGAGGATTCGTTCTCCGTTAAACAGCGTGGAGAATGCGACTGTCGCAAGCCTCACCCAGCCTTTGATCTTTTTCTCGAGGATCTCCCATTCTAGTTTCTGCATCTGCGCCGAGGTTAGTTTCTCGAACCCTAGGTGGGACAAGGCCTCGACGATGATCTTTCTTCTGAGTTTCTTATATATCTTAACACAATCTTTCTCGTAACCGGATGAGATCATGCAGTTAGCTATCATCTTCAAATCCTCGATAGCGTCAGCATCTACTTTCTCGTCAAAAGAGCAGCTAGAGATGGACTCCGAATCCAAAAACCGGCGGTTAGATTTCAAAACCCGGTAAAACTCCTTCTCCAAATACTTCATAGCCGTCCGCATCAGATCACGCGCTTGAGCAAGCTTAGCGGAGTCCGGATTCACCAGACCGGCGCTCTGGATAGCGTATTGTAACTTGGCGAGGACGTCGAGAAAGCGTCTTCCTTCTCCGCGGTTCTCCGCGGAGAAAAGGGAAGAGAGGCTGCAGGAAGTGGAAGAAGGATCGTAGATGTGTGGGGAAACCCATTGGCGTACGAAAGCATCGGTTGCCTCGACGGTATCACTGATCAGAGACTCGGAGAAGCCGCCTTGCTGTGGAGGAGGGAGCTTAGGTGATTTTGAAAAGGCAGAAGGTTTCAAGAGCACCATTTGTTTCTTTGTATTGGAGATATTATTTAGTCGTATGGTGTGTGGGGTTATTTATTCGAAACCTTTGTTTTGTTTGTTTTGGCGGGTAAAGCCTGTCTCGTTGGAGCCGTTGCTTCAGTTCCACTCGGTCATAATATCCATGCTGGTCTTCCTTTTTTCTCTCTCGTTTCTGTTTTTATTGTTATTTTGAATTCAAAAATATATTAACTCGTAACTAGAGGAGATTTGTTGTCAATTAATAGGTTCTGTTACATATTAAGATGACAAAGACGAAAGAAGACAACAAACTTCAATAATAGATGACAAGAAGAAAGAAAAAAACTAGTAAGAAAGATAAACGGTGCATTCAAGAACAGTCTCAAGCCCATCTGTGAACTGGTGTGGCTGCTGTGTATTTCCGGTGCCACCTGTAAATGTCTTGACGATGGCGTAGCCTCTCGCATTCACATACTTCCCCGTACCACCCATAACCCCAAGATGAGATTCCGATGCAGCTGTTCTGTGTACACCGAAGAAACTTATGCTATCTTCATAACCACCACTCTCGAACATAGCCGTGAAAGCCATTGTCTGGCTGGTTCCATCAACTGCGCTGGCTACATAGAAGCCCTGGGCTTTGCCAAGCAGACCTGACCCTAGTTCATGCCCTTCGGTTAGCTCGTTGTCCATCACCGTCATTGTTCCAAACATGAGCATTTGGAGAGACGAACCCGACGGGAGCTGACCACCATTGGCCACGGGGAGACCGTTCAAGAGGTTGTCTCCGTTGTTCTGTAGAATGCTGGAAGTAGTTCCGCCCAGCCCGACGAGGAGTGGGACGTTGTTGTTGTTGAGGATTCCGTTGTTGTTATTGTTGGATGGAAAGCCGTTGTTGACAGGGAGGTTTGCGCCGTTGGGCTTGGCAAATGGAAGTTGGCCACTGAGAGCTGGGTTTGCAACGACTCCAGTCACAGCTCTGGCTGTCGGATTTGAGCCACCGAGTATGTCATGCATAAAGAAAACCAGGGTGTGGTCTGGAACTGAACCACTGGTCGTTGACCCTACACCGGTGGCTGTAGCAGCAGGGAAAGGCCCTGAACCAGCAGCAGGCAAAGGACCAGAAGTAGCAACCGGAAAAGGAGCAGAACCGGTGGTTGGTAGAGAGCCAGGGCCAGTAGTAGGAAAGGGACCTGAACTAGCAACAGGTAAAGAACTAGAACCAGTGGTTGGTAGAGGTCCGGGGCCAGTTAATGTAGTCAAAGGACCTGAACCAGCAGTTGGCAATGGACCAGGACTTGTGGTAGGCATAGGGACTAACCCAAGATCTTCTTCTTCATCAAGAAGACGAGCAGCCGAGACAAAAGTAATGACAAGAGCTAAAACCAGGAGGAAGAGTATCTTGCAGCCTGTCATTGACAAGGAAAAATATCAGAGACTAAAATTAGTTTATTTGAATTTGAGTTTGATTGTTTCTACTTGTGGTGTGATTGTAAAGGTTGATTCAGGGTGGACATTTATAAATGAAATGGAGCCAGACTGTTGATGGAAAAAAGATGGAGTTGATGAAACAGAGCAGGTGACAACTTTTCCATTATATGGTGGTTTGGTTTAGAGCAAGAAGAAACATAAAGAAGAGGAAAAACCCCAGAGAAAAAAACTCAGCTATAACTTCACCACAAGATCTTGAGTTTACTAGAAGTCCCACTGTGTGAATTAGCAAAATAAAAATAAAAGTTTCAGGTCTAAAAGTAATAAGGCAAGCTGAAAATTTTCACCTCCAAATAATTTCTTGAATCAGGAAGGAATTAAACTCTTGGACCCTTATTCCATTTTAACTCTGGAATAAAAAAGTATGAGAATTTCACCTTTAAGATTCTTTTTTTTCTCCAAACAATTTTATTTAAGAGTAACTTTTGAATATTATCAGAAGTTATAATTATTTTTTTCATATCAAATTTATATAAATTAGTATTGTTCAAATATAATACTAATATTTATTATAAATTAATAAAATATTAATGTTTAGTTAATGGAAAAGGCTAAATTAATATAAAATATTTGACAAGTGTAACATGATTCTTTTGTGTTTTTAAAATATCTCATGGATTTTTATATATCATCTCTTTTTTTTTACTTTAATATTTCTAATGTTTAGATATCTATTTAGATATCATAGATGTAGATGTCCCAATATATACATGTGCATTAATAATTTTAGTTTTAGTATATAGATAAATAGCTATTAAAATGTGTGTGCACTCCTTCAACATTTAATTAAAAGGGACAGAAATAAACTACCTAAAACGCCAGCCTGTTACTGACTTACTGTTTTACTCCGATCTCCACTTATATAAGAGCTTGACCATCAACACCTCAAAATCAACATCTCAGACATTTTTCAAGAAATCAAAAATTACTTAGAACTAATTTGAAATCAATCACTAAGGTTACACAACACGAAGTTCACAGGAACGATATGCATCTCATTTCTGATAGTCCTTGTGTCATCTTTGGCTTGGACCAATGTAGCCGTGGAAGAGGAAATAAAAGTGGCATGCGTCCCGGCAGAGCTTAAACCATGCACGCCAGCAGGACTAACCGGAAGTAAACCGTCGACAGAATGTTGTAGAAAACTAAAAGAACAAAAATCGTGTCTATGTAGTTATATAAAAAATACATCATTTGGTCACTGTTTTAAATCTCCAAATGCTCACAAAGTCATATCGGCTTGTAGGATATCTTATCCTGCTTGTTGAAGTTTCAAGTATTTATAAAATAATTATATAATGTTAATATCATCAAAATCCTATGTAATAATATTGTTTACTGAAAGTTTCATGGGATATTTCAAGTTTACCACATTTTTAAAACCATTATTCATGTTTACATTCATTAATTTATAGAAATTTTTAAAGTGTTCTATGCATAGGATTGTCTCTGTCTTCCTCCTTTGATATATTTTTTTTTTGAAAAGTCCTTTGATATTTTCACTTAAATATATCCTCTTCCCAACTATATACAATATTAAAGTTTATATTTACAAAATATTGACATGAATCTGTGAAAAAATCTTATAATAACTACATATCCTTTTGTTCGGTTGGTTCCACTTTTCCAAACAATTTTATTAAGTAGCCTTTGAACATTATCAAGATCCCCTAAACATTATTTATAATGTGATTTTGAAATATGTTTTTTCTACAATAATTTTCATCAAATTAATGTGACATGGCATGTTACAAATATGACATAGCTTATACTTTAATATAACATAGATAATTACATTTAATATTTATTTATATTTTTGATAGAAACTTTAGAATATGGTAATAAATTACATACCATCATTAAAGCAAATCTATTAAAATATGACAATAAATAATATAATAATAAAAATATAATTATATTTTAAAATTTCGAAATATTATATTTCTATATTTTAAATAATTATACAATTTAAACTAAAAATATTTTCGAAATCTTTACAGTTTTTTAAAATACAATTATAATCATAATATTATTAATTTCTTCAATATATCTACGAATTTTAGAAATGTTGTTTTATTTTTTTTAATAACCCTGGTATCCGGATGTTCCGGGAAGAAGCCCGACTAGTACCTAATGACCGTCCACAGGACTTAGCCGGAGAGCCCGTCGAAGGAAAGGTACCACTTTTTCACCACATTTTAATCGATGGTGGCTGCCGTGAATTAAACCACATTGGTTAAATTTTTTGTTTTGTTTTATTTTTGATAATTTTATACTTTAATATCATATTTTCTTAATTTTATACAAGTTGATTTAATATATAATATTAAAAATAAAATAGATAAAATATATCTAAGATTATAATTTTAAATATATACATATCTATTCTTAAATATAATTAAAAAAACAAATTATTATTTTATCTTAATTTATGCTCAATTAAAATATAGATGAGAAAATAATAAATCTAAAAATACTAAATTTTATTTTAAAATAGAATTTAAATTTAAAATTTTATTAGTGCACATGGTGCAGGAAAACACCCAGTTATAGTTAATTTTTCTTATCATATTCATATAAAAATAGTATTGCTCAAATCTAATATGTACAAATGCATTTATTTTTTTAGTTTTATTATAGATTAATACATTACACTTTTACCTCAGTTAGATATTTTCAGTAAATATACATAATTGCTTGCAAATTTGGATATTTTCTAATTATGTAGTTTTCTTTGAAATCATTTGCTAAGTGTAACATAATATCAATACTTGTATACATATGTCAATATCTCATAAATTATCAAAATAAATGCTTCAAAATTTAATTAAAAAGACAAGATACACTACATAAAAAGCTAGCCTGTTGTTGCAAACTTTACTCCAATCTCAACCTATATAATAGCTTGACCATCAACAACTCAAAATCATCATCACAAACATTTTCAAGAAAAAATTAAGTAGATCTAGTTTGAAAAGAATCACTAAGACTATAAAAACATGAAGTTCACAGGAGCAATATGCATAGCACTTGTGATAGTCCTTGTGTCGTCTTTGGCTCAGACCAATGCAGTCGTGGAGAACAAAGGAGTATGTGTCCCGAACGAACTTAAACCATGCATCCCAGCAGCTAAAACTGGAAAACCGTCAACAGAATGTTGTGGAGTACTTAAAAAACAACAGTCATGTCTATGTGGTTACATAAAAGATCCAAAATTTAGTCCGTATGTTAATTCCAAATATACACACCAAGTCTTAGCCACTTGTGGTGTACCTTATCCAAAATGTTTAAAATAATTATATAATGTAAAAGTATTATCAAATCGTATGTAATAATATGTAATACTCCCTCCGTTCCTAAATATAAGATGTTTAGGTAAAAACACACATATTAAGACAAAATCACTTTTTGTTTAGAAAATAGAGTTAAAGCTACAAATTAATGGTAGTCAACCAATTATAAAATAGATTGTTAAATATGATTGGTCACACAATTTTTAATAAAGTAAAAGTTACCTAGAAAAATGAGAACATCTTATATATTGGAACATCAAAGTTTTTTTAAACATCCTACATTTAGGAACGGAGAGAGTAATATTGTTCATTGCGCTGAGTTGTGTGTTTCTGTTTTGACTTTTGACCCATCTTCATCCAAAAAATGGCATTACTCGACAAGACTTATTCCCTCTATTTTACAAAGAATGTCATCTAGACATTTTTCACACATATTAAAAAACTGATTAAAATTTATTATATTTTCATTAATTTCATCAATTTAACCAATAGCATTTTACATTTTTATTGTATTTTTTGTTCTGAAAAACTATTTACATATGTTTATCTATATTTTATTTTTATATATTAAACATGAATCATATATATTAAATTTAATAAAATCATAAACATGAGTGGTATAGAAAATAATATAATAAAATATATATTTGTGCCATCTACGGTCCTCATTTGAAACATTGAAAATATATAAAATTCCAATAAGCAAATAAATATTTTTAGTCTTTTTGTTATTAATTTGTTCATTTTGTAAGTTTGTAATAAATCACATCTATTTAAATTTTTTTCTTATGTTTATAACTGTGGTAATGATTATAAACTTATTACTTTATATTTTTATTTTTATAATTGAATTATGTCATAATTAATATTATGACATGTAAAAAAGAGCTATGTCATATTTCTTGTTAGCATATCATCATTTTTTTCTGAGAACCATTGTAGTAATGACACATGTAAAAATTATTTGGTAAGTGATATCTAGGGAATATTTAAAAAGTAACATTTGGACATCATAAAAGATTATAATTAATTTTTCATATTAGATTTATATAAAATTAATATTGTTCAGATCTATATGTACATGTGCATTGATGGTTTTAGTTTTGTTATAGACTATAATAATTAATTTTTCATATCAGATTTATATAAAAATTAGTATTGTTCTGATCTAATATGTACATGTGCATTGATTAATTTAGCTTCCTCAGTTAAATATTTTCAGTTAATATATGTATAAAATTGCTTGCAAATTTGTTTGTTTTCTTATTATGTAGTTTTTTAAAATATATTGCTAAATTGTAACATAATATAAATACTTGTATATATTTGTCAATATCTTATAATTATCAAAATCAATGCTTCGAGATTTAATTATAAATGAAAAACTGCACTTAAATAAAAAAAGCTATAGCCTATTCTTGCCGAACTTCACTCTAGTCTACCTATTTAATAACTCGACCATCAACAACTCAAAATCATGAAGCAAACATTTTTCAAGAAAGAAAAGATTAACCAGATCTAGTTTGAAAAGAATCAATAAGGTTATAAAATAGGAAGTTCACAGTAGGAGCAATATGCATCGCAATTGTGATAATCCTTGTGTCGTCTTTGGCTCTCACTAATGCAGTGATAATCCTTGTGTCGTCTTTGGCTCTCACCAATGCAGTCATGGGACGAAAAAAAGAGAGCCGTGTTTATGTGGTTACATAAACGATCCAGTTTATGGTCAGTATATTAAATCCAAAAATGCTCATAAAGCCTTTTCGGCTTGTGGTATACGGTATACCTCCTCTTTCTTGTTGAAGTTTCAAATATTTTATGAAAATAATGAGTTAATGTTTAACATTACATAATGAATTTTGCAACCGGATAACAAGTTTCCGACAAAATAAACATGTACTTTTTTTTGTGCAACAAACATGTACTTCTCTTTTGTTTACTCTAAAACAACTTAACGAATACAATGAGATGCCCCGCCGCAGACCGTTGGAAGAGAGAAAAAAAAACGATGTCCAGGGAAATATTTGGTAAAGCTATTGTGTGTTGTTGTGTTAAGCCTCTTGAGCCAGATTCGTGTTAAAAATGTGTAATCGAGAAAGTTACCAAAGATTTATAAAATAGTGTTGATAATGTTTTATTTCAATAACAAAGCGTAAAGATCAACAAAGAGAACAAGAACCGGTCCAGGATAAAACACAAGAAGAAAAGCAAACCCTACGTACTCCCGTGAGTCACAAGCAAAGAAAAAACAAGGGAAGAAACTAAAGACAAAGCTGGTTCTTGTTCTCCTCTCTGCGCCTTATTCAGTTGGAAGGAGGGAAGAAAATGGCGTCCGCAGTTCTCTTTGAACGGAAGGACTGCTCCACCTCAGGATCAACCTTAAACGCCGCCTGCAAAACCTCTGGAGACAATGCCTTCCAAACCGATGTCCTCCCAGCCAAATGCGTGAAGATTGGACTACAAACACACACAGACACACAGCTTTTAGTTTGCGACTCAAGAAAGAAAAACACAGAAACGAATAGAAGAATTCTTACTCGGGAGTAGTCACAATGGAGAACCAAGACATGCCCTCAGGATCAGCAATCTTGGAAACCACAAAGAACCTCGGAACAATAAAGAGAGAACCAGCCTTGATATGAGTCTCAAGAACCCTCTTCCCATCAGCACCAACAACCTGAACTCTCCCACTACCGGCAACAATGTAAGTCACCTGAAGAGCCGAGTCACAAGAGAAACCTGGCGAACACATGGAATGCGCGTCAATCCTAACGAGATCAGCACCAAACCCGACCTCCCCAACCAGAGGAAGGTTCTTAGTGTTCAACACCACAACCCTCCCACCGTCCTTGATGTCAACATCGAGAGGAGCTTCCAAACAGTTCAACACAAACCCTTCACGGTCCCCGTCCCTGGGCTGCGGCATCTTGACACCAGCGTCCAGCTTCACAATGCCTTTACCGGTCTGAGAACCCACAAGTTTCTTCACGGTCCCCTCGTCAAGATCCCACGCTCTGCCGACAAACTCAGGGGTAAAACCGGTGAAGATCCCGTTAGAGCCGGTGAGGTAAAAGTCAGTGAACTCTCCTCTCTTGTGAGCCTTGTGTGTTTCACCAAGGAAGAGGATAACAAGCTCGCTATCCCCACTGTTGAACCACCATGTCACAACACCGAAAGGAAGAGCAATAGAGTCGCCTTCTTTGATACCGATCACCTTCTCCTCCTGCTCAGGGAGTACAATCCCCGCCGTTCCAGATCCTGAAAAAAAAAAACAGAATCAACAAAAGTAAAGTCACAACCTTTCAGTGTCTAACAGAATCAACAAGAGTAAAGTCTCAACCTTTACACAATCAACAAGAGTAAAGTCTCAACCTTTCAAATGCCTTACACGTTAGACGATTAGAGACAACAACAAAAACGTGATCAAAAACTTTTTTTAAAGCATACACGTGTCGTGATCACACGATCGGATTCATAAAGTTAACAGCTTTGGGAAGAAACAAGTCTGTCGGATCAGATTGATAGATCGCAAGGATAAGAATATAAAGTCAACAGCTTTACGAACCTTTAAGGACATAGGCAACCTTGGGAGAGTCGGAGTAACGAGGAACAGCCAAACCGTGCTGCTCAAGAGCAAGCTTTGCTGCTCCGATGTTACCCTCCTTCAGCATCGGCAACTCTTCAGGGCACCAAGCAAAGTACGATCCACCATCTCCTCCGTACACTTGCTTAGGCAGCTTCGGTGTAAGATCCAACTCCATCGTTTCAGAAGAAAACTTCAAAGATTAGTGAGGTAAAGAGAAGAAGAAAGTGGTAAAGTGTGAATTTTTTGATGTGTGAGTTGTGAATGAGACGTGACGGGTTTATATATACAAGAGAGGAGGAAGGTTAATCTCCGTTACGAAAGAGATTATGTTTTTTTTTTTACTTTTGGGATAAGTATTGTATTTAATGTTTTTGATCTGGATTTTTATCCATTTCTTTACGGTCACGAATCACGATCTTATATGATTTATTATCTGTTTCCATAATTGTTTTGTAATTATCGATATTGACTCTACCGAATAAAGATGCTTTCCCTGATAATTCAGTTAAAAATAAAAGAAATTTTAATGGAATCCATCACGTTCTTCATTTTATTTGAATAGATTTATTAATGCTATTAAATATCTCTTTCTGAAACTGCTATATTACTGGACGAATCGAATCCCTTAATATTTGTAAATAAATATTACGTTTTCCTTTTTTACGTTTTTATCTTATCTTTGAATAGCCGACAAAAATAAATCTTATCTTTTGAATAGGATTAAGGGTGAAATGAAGAAATCTTATCGTGGGTTTATTTAAAGTAATTGATGATATAATCTATAATCTGCTGACGTGGTTGTATTTTGTCTATATATTTTAACAGATTTTATCTAATAATACAATTGGGAACAACTCAGTAAACAGTGGATTTTTTTTTATATAATCCCAACGAGCAACATGACGGATTAGTTTAAAGATAAAATCGTTGGCAACAGATTTTTTTAAGATACAATCGATTAAGTCAAAAAAAAAAAAAAAAAAGATACAATCGATTATTTTCTGGCAGCAAAATCTTTTTTTATCTATTTGTTTAGTTAATTATTAGGGCCCAATTATTATATCAAAAGTCAAAATTACATATTCCTCCTGGCTGTCAGTTACACTCTCTCTCCGAAAGAAATAACAGTCCAGTAAAAAATATAGGCCCACAATAGCCGGTAACTTCTAGCCGAAACCCAATTACAGACCCATGTAAGTAAAATAGAAAAAAACAAAAGAGTGTGGCTGCTGGGATTCGAGCCCAGGTCTCCACGGCCACAACGTGGAATTCTCACCACTAAACTACAGCCACTTTGATTGATCACACTAATAAGATAATTTAAGTTACTTATTAGATAACACACATCTGTCTTTTTTTTTTTTTGGTCACTGAGTCTGAAATACACACATCTGTCTTAACTTCCTTAGTACAGTCCTTCCTTTTATGCTGAGCTCAAACGTTTGTGATATGTTTTTTTCTGCAATAGGTATCAGAATCAGACTGATTTATTTATCGATTGGTTGCTTGTAAAGTTGTATGCGTTTGCGTTTACGTTTACCTTCTTCGCATTACAAAATAGTAAGACAAGTTATATACTGACTTCAGAGCCGTGCTTACCACTATACAAGAAAGGCAACAGCCTCAGACCTCCACATATTTCATCAAAATTTAGGGTCCCATGTCTTCAAAACACCATAGTAATTCATGAGTGTATACATATATTTATAGGGAGCTCGATTGTTCATATATTTTTGTTCTTTTCATTTTAGTTTGATTTTTCTTAATAGATTCATTTCTAATAGACATATCTAAGGTATTTACAATTTCAATTATTTATATAATTTTTTTTTTCTGAAAAGACCATGTTTTGGAAAATTAGCCTTAGGCCCCCAAATGTGTTGGCACGGCACTGACTGACTTGTCCAACTAAACTTGTGTTGCCATCAGACGCAAGGAGTAACATTTTGCAGAATATGAATTAGATAACAGTGGAAAGCAACTTGTTGATTGAAAAAATACAGTGAGTTTTCATAAATGGGAACATTGTGTTTGGTGGAGAACCTACCAACAGAACCTAAATTTCCAAAGTAAATTTAACTAATATTATAGTGAACTACTAGTTTAGGTAACCTCGTAAAACTGACAGATTAAACGAACAATGGGAAGGGAGTCCAATGAGAAACAACTAGGCAAAACGGTCCTCACTATCTTTCTACTTTTGTGGCGAGCGACCCATGTTCCTCACACGTCAATAATACTTCCTTTTTTAAAATAACTACAAAACATAAAGTGAAAAAGTAGTAATAATGGAGTCTCGGGTCAGCTGAGTTAATGGTTTGAAGCATATGCTTCCGAAGATACTCTTACAACGACCCACCTTTTTGGTCTATAAACACTAAAAAGAGACGTCTCTCTCATTTGGCTTATCTTTTGAGGTCGTAAAGGCCATCAATGGATGATGCTCATATCAAACCTTCTTCTCTCTCTCTTATCTCTACATATCTACCTACACACAAACGCCAACTTCCGAGCTTCCGGCGCCGGACATGAGATGAAACGCGCGACAGAGATAAGGCTGGAGAAGGGAGAGTGATCCATTTTCTAATGAGGTGTGATCGATTTTTATCGAAGAAAAAAAATAGAATTAGAAAATTGGGCAACCATGCAACCTTTGGCAGTCAGTACTTTGTTTCTTGCTTCTTGTTCTTGAAGAGTTTTTTTTGTTTCCAGGTTCTATTAATCAGAACAACAGTGATGTGTTCGTATCTTACTATATACATCTAATTTTCCCGCAAAATTGTGCAAGGCAATTTCTTTCATTTCTACTTTAGTTCTTAAAAAATTATGTATCAGCATGATTGTATTTGTATCCATCGTACAGATGGTATACTGAAATAGTTATGCATTTGGATTAATAATTGCTTACAGTGATCAGGTATCATTGAAGAGAGATTAGAGGCATAAAAAGCCTGACGGTCTACATAAGCTGGAGACTTTTTAGATGGGATATAAATCTTTCAAGAAGTCGAGACCAGAAAGAGTAAATTTAAGAACTATCCAACAAAAAGTTACCACAAAATTCGAAATAAAAAAAAAACAATAGTCTCCAAGAAAATGGATGGCAAAAGTTATAAGAAAAAAAAACTGAAAGAAGTCTCTTTCGCCATAAAAAAAGATCTCTCAATAGAAGAAGCCGAGAACCTTGCCTCCAACATTCTTTCTCCTTGCTTCTTCATGGTCCATGATACCAGCAGAAGTAGTCAACACAATGTACCCAAACTGCAACATTTCAGTACGTTTCAAAAGATTAACACCATTCACGCAGACTATTCAAATCTTGAGATATATATAGTGATTCTCTAGTCTCTACTTTCCAAGCTAGTTGTTACAGTTAAATTGGCATAGAGTGATTACATGCCAATGGAAGCTAGAAAATATATAAGAAGAAGACCGAACCTGTCTGGAAGGAAGCAGACGGGCAGTCCAACTTTCAATCTCCTTAACACCAACATCAAAACGTGGGCTAATAACGCCACACTTGTTCAACCTTCCGTTCAATTCCACAACGATTTTGCCGGATCGGTGGTCATCAACATACTCAAACTCACCGATGTAACCTGCACTTGCGTGAGATATTAACCTAAGGAGCGAAACTCTCAAGAATATTGAAGAATGTATATATTAATTACAAAATGGATGTACCGTGCTTCTGCATAACGATGAGGAACTTGATGATGACTTTGGAAGAAGGCCTGATCATGACCTGCCTCTTGCCACGTTTCTCGGCATTGAACATGCTCTTGAGAGCATCGTTGAGTACACTGATTCTCACCATTTTCTCCCTAAAAACTCAAAGCCTCTGCTAAAAACTAAATCACCAAAGGTAGCAATTAGCTCTGAGTTAAAAAAAAAGTCAAAGCAGGAATGATATTAAGCTATTCGCACATTATAAAAAAAACTCATTTCAATCTGAGTAGCTCTAAGACTGAACTAACTCTCTAATAACAAAATCAAGCGTTCCTAAGTTCACCCACCTATGCAAGCTACCACAGCAATACTAGAATCTTCTTCACACAAGAACACACTTTGAGGCGGGAGCTAAGAGAGTCGAGACTGTCGTCGTACCTTAGATTTGGTAGCTCGAGAGGCAGTGACGGAGAAGAGAAGGAGTGCTAGGGTTTTCTTCTCATTTTATATGCTAGAGAGCCAGCGGAAAAGGAGAAATAATAAAAGAAATGAAGAACGTCAATGCGCTGCGTTTTTAGCTTTCTTTCAGGCCCGGTGGGCTTATTCACCACAGTCGTTATGTAATGTATCTAAACATGGATTTATATTTGTTACGAGCCCGTTTTTTTCCCCCACTGCTGTTGCTTTCTACCCATTCCCAAAACGAACACAGTCCTGTCTGATCCTGCTAATTTCACATGTCCTAGTTATCTTGTCACAGTCTGCGCATAAACATCAAATTTAGGTGAATCCACTTAATTAACTCTAATGAAAGAGTTTTGGTGAACCCAAAAGAGCATATAAATATTTAAATTTCTCCTGACTTAATCTCAAGCCTGAGTCTACTCCAAATAAGGCAAATGCCGATTAATACATTTATGATAATGCCGGTCAATACATATATGAATTATGGAAGAAATAGCATAATTAACTACAAAACAGTTGTTTTAAGAAAATATGTCTGAATTGAAAGTTGTTGTATGTCCAAATAAAAACACAACCTGGTAATATTTTATTTTTTAAAAGACAAAATAATGTTGCTGTTGAGGTAGACAGAAAACGTGGGAGTCAGAAAGGGGAAGGAAGGAGAGACCCGCAAAGGAAGGGTGAAATAAGAGAAGATTTCAAAGAGAATGGGCAACCACGTAATTCAAGATCACTACATGTTTTTTTAAGACAAGAAGTGCAGTTAGTTTAACCTATACACGTGCCAAGAATCAGCGCTTCTCATTCATATCGAAGAGGAGAGGTAGCTCAACAACAAGCAAAAGCTTCTTGAATCCTGATCATCGGAATGTATCACCGCATTCCGTCGCTGATGGAGCCGTTTCTCAGGAGAGTCTCGGCGCGTTGGCCGGTCATCGTTCAGGCTACGACGTGGACGGTGCTCCTCATGATCACTGTAGCTGTCGCTTCTTTCGCTCCCGAGTTGGCGTTTGTGTCTACGGTGTCGTCTCCGTGCGGCAGAGGAGATGGGTTCGTGAAGATTCCGATGGATTTTCCCGGGGACAGTGTGTGCGTGCCGTCTCATATGGTGAGGAGATCGCGTTTCGATTTGTTTATGCCTCCGATTTTCGCGGCGGTTATGGTGACGGCGTCGGCTTGTTTGATCCGATCGTGTTTTGGGACGACGGATGATATGGAAGATGTATGATAATTAATGTAATTAATTATTCTTTTATCTACAACTGAATATAAAAAATGCAGCGCATGAACTAGACACGTTCATCATCTCCAATTTCAAACATTATAAGTTGATTTCTTTAGCTGAGACGTTGATCAATACTTGACATTCTTTTATCTGTTATGCAACTCACTACTAAAAAAAGAGAATATACAGTAATGAAATAAGCACAATATGGTCTGTCACAAAAAAAAAGAAACACAATATGGTTTTTGATTTCAGTCGTCTATCTTCTCAATACTTTAGTTAAACCTTACAAAACATACGCTTCAGGGTTTTGATTTCAGTCGTCTATCAATTTCGTAGAAATATAAAGTACAGATGTCTTCTTTCATTACATCAAATTTGTGACAGACAAGGCCAAAACTCACTCTTAAATTAGAAAATTAATTTTTGAACGTGTTATGTTGTCAAATCGCGGGACATTCTTATAGACCCAAAATTGGTATAGTCATATAGGCCCAAGAAGATCCAAAATAGATAGGTTCCACAATCCCTTGCCAATCTGGGCTCTGAAACCTTCTGTCACTCTCGGAGAGTTTCCCCTTAATTAATTTTCACAGACATCTTCCAGTGTGGTAAGTTTGATTTTTCAACTCTTTCTCATCGATTGGCGATGTTATCGTACCGTGTAATCTCCCGTATTGATTCAGATCTAAACGATCATTTTTGGTTTGATAAAAAAACGTTCCAACTCGCTTCTCAGTTTTGAAGATGGACAAGTATTATCAATAGTATATATAGGATGAGCACACTAATTTTCCAGGTTTTATACAAGATGATTTCAATATAAAACTTTCTAATTAGAAATTCTCATCATAAGTTTTGATAAGATTCATTTAACATAAGATTGATTGGCTAACAACATAGCATAAAACGATACAAAATAGTGGTGGATTTACTTCAGCTAATCAGAAACAAGAAATTTTCAGATCCCCAAATTTTCGAAACCCTAATTCCCAACTCCGTCGATTCAATCTAACCGCCGAAACCGTAGAGAGTGCGTCCTTGCCTCTTCAACGCATAAACCACATCCATGGCGGTGACAGTCTTCCTCCTAGCGTGCTCGGTGTAGGTGACGGCGTCGCGGATGACATTCTCGAGGAAGATCTTGAGGACTCCTCTGGTCTCCTCGTAGATGAGACCGCTAATACGCTTTACTCCACCTCGACGAGCGAGACGACGGATGGCAGGCTTGGTGATACCTTGGATGTTGTCTCTAAGCACCTTCCTGTGCCTCTTGGCTCCTCCCTTTCCCAATCCCTTTCCTCCTTTCCCTCTTCCTGACATCTTCTCGCAAAGTGTTTAAAAAGAAAAGGTAAATTCACTTGCAGCTCTGATGGTGAGAAAGAGTAGAGAGATTGAGTTATATATATAAAGAGAGAACAGATAGTAGCCGTTAGATTCAATCTCCTTTCAATGGTTAGAGATTGCGATCCGCGTGTATGCTTCGTAACAAATATAATACGTCGATTATAACAAATCGACGGTGGTAGATTGCTTCCTTACTTAAGATAGGATTTAGACAAAAAATGAAAAACGCCACGTCACCTCCGCCGAAACCAAAGCTAAAGGCCCATTTGTAATCATAGGCCCCACAAATGCTCAACGTGGCAGCAAAAAGACTAGACACGAAGTTTGCCAACGTGTTGAGCTCGCCGTAAAGAGAGATCTCTTATGTATTTTGCAAATTGACCTGAGGCTTTGATGATGATATGATTAAACTGAGTCGGAGAATCTACAAGGATTGAGAAAAAGAATGGCGTCGAGTATCATTAAACCAGCGTATGCTTACACGGTTGTGTACGTTAGGGACGTAGCGAAATCCGTAGAATTCTACTCGAGAGCCTTTGGTTACAACGTTCGTCGTCTTGACGAGTCCCACAGGTTATTTGTATATTCTATTCTGCTACGTTTTCTTGTACAAATCTATGTCTTCTCGAGTGTGTAATTATGTAACCTTTATATAAATTGTGGTTGCGGGCCAAACAAAAGAAATATCATCAAGGTTAAACTTATACATATAACGTACATATAATATACAGGTGGGGAGAGCTAGAGAGCGGGCAGACAACGATAGCATTCACACCGCTTCATCAGCATGAGACGGATGACCTAACCGGTAAAGTTCAGTCTACGTGTTCAGACCGTGAGAGAGCACCCCTCGAAGTCTGCTTCTGTTACTTTGATGTTGACGCGGCCTTCGAGGTTACTTAATTAATTATACTTGTCTACGTAATCTATATATATTATGTTTATGACCGACGACATCTTCGATTTGTGTTGATATGAGTGAGATGATGCATTGTGTAGAGGGCTGTGGAGAATGGTGCGGTGGCAGTGAGCGAGCCGGAGGACAAGGAATGGGGCCAGAAGGTTGGATACGTTCGAGACATTGATGGTATTGTTGTACGAATCGGAAGCCACGTTAAGTGAACATGATCATTAACAATATATAATATTTTGCATACAAATAATACAAGATACTATATATGGTTTTCTTCTTCCTTTTGTTTTTTGTTTTTTTTTTTTTTTTTTGGATAACCGTGGGGGTCCCAGGCTTCGCCCAGACTAATCTCACGAGGCCGAGGCCGACGGCAACCCACGTATTCTTGCGATTTAACGCTAGCCCCGGTGGCCACCGCATGTCGAACCCAGGGCGTTTACTCTTTGGCGCTTACCACTGGACCACCATGTGATGGTTTTTTCTTCCTTTTGTTGTTGATGGATACTCTTATCCAAAATAACAGTTAAAAATAAAAGGTTTTGGCAATGTACCTACCAGTCTCATTTTTGGTATTTTGATCTATCTTTTCACCAAAGTATATGAAACAATTGGACCTTTTATGTATCAGCGATTTTATGGGAAGTTAAAACTGTCTAGAGTTACCGTAGAGAAAACGAGATGAAACTGTGTGTCTGAATAGGCATCACTTATTCTAATTTATCATATTTTCACTTCATACCAGATCATAAAAACCTTGGACAAGTTTCGGTTTTCTCTAGCTATCAATCTTAATCGTCCAGTTGTTCCACAACTCAACAATACAACAAACAAAAAAAGGCAGTAAAGTACTTTAAAACTTTTTATTTTTGTCCTTTGCATAGTCTTTATATGTTTGTGAATACCTCTCTTTGCATAAAAGTGTGTTGGGCCCCTGTCAAAGCAAAAGCGAAGCCAATAATGCAATGTGTATCTGGTCTTTGAAACCAAAATCAAGATGAGACTCAGTTATCCGCTGCAGATAATTACATAGTAATCACCCGGGACCAGGAGAAAGGTATCCCGTATATAAAACTGGAACCCCGCTTTCTATTGTTTGCCGGCTAAACATTTTAGAAATTGTTGGATGTAATTACTAAACATACAAAAATCACTTTTTATAGGGTTTGAATTTCTAACACAAAAGAAAATACATTTTTCGACATCGAACAACCTTAGACAAAAACATACACTACTAATTTCGGGCAGAAAGTCGGGTTTTTCACTTACTGTAAAATGTGAATAGATTAATTAAATCTTGTTTTATTGTCACTATTATATTTTATTGCCGGTGTTGCTTGCCAGTTTAAGAAGCTGCCAGAGCCGTGCCTATGGCTTTATTAAAAAGACAATTGCTCCAGGCCCTCACTTCACACATTGAATTTCGGGCCCCAATTTTTATATGCAAATAGTTTTAAAATATTTTACTAGATTTTAACCCGCTCTTAAAAGGGCGGGTATACTTTTTGTTTTACATTTGTTAAAATTTTAAATTTTTATATTTGTATTTTTAATTATATTTGTATTTTTATTTGTATAATATTTTTTAAATGATTAATAAGATATTTTAATCAATACTATTAAAATAGGAACATGATCTATTGATATACAATATAGTCTCTTTAAATTTCGATAAATTAAATACATTAAAAATCTTTATAAATTAATATAATTTTATAGTTCCAAATTGAGTTTTTGGTTTAATTAGTATATCGATAAATTAATAATCTCTATAAATTAATAAAAAATTATAGTTTTGGTGTAGTCCCAACATTATTAATTTATAGAAGTTCCAACTATTTGAATGTAGTTATTAAAACCTCTTATTAATCATTTAAGAAAATATTATACAAATAAAAACACAAATATAAATTTTTTTTTTAAATGTAAAACAAAAAAATATACCCGCTTTTTTAAGGACGGATCAGAATCTAGTAATTATATTAAAATAATTGGAGTACACCTATATCAATAGATTATGTTTTTGTTTTAATAATATTGACTAAATTTTGATCCGTCCTTTCAGAGGACGGATATATTTTTTAGTTTATATATTTATAAGAATTTAATTTATTTTTTATATTTGTGTCTTTATTTATAATCATATTTCATATTTGTGTTTTTTTAATTATATTTGTGTAAAATCTTTTTTTAAAAAAATTATTACTAAGAAAAAAGTCTTCAAAATTTCAAAAAGTATATATGGCCGTTATTGTTAGGTAAGGAATCGAAGAGCAAAAATTTGATTCTTGTAATGTTTGTATCTTGCACTATTTGCATGTTTATTTAATTTTAGATTTTGTTTGATTAAATAAAATATAAAGTAGCTGTTACAAAAAGTGAAGAAGCGGGGAAGTTAAAGGGTGGTTACATCCATAATATTAATATATATTTCAATTTATTGTTAAAATTTTAAGTTAGACACAACTTCATATCAATAGGGTACACTGCAAAATTAATAGAATAGATGTCTTATAATTTACTCATGGCAAATAGTTTCCTACAAATGTATAATTATGTTTAGTTTTTTTCTCTTTAGCTTTTTATAAGCTCGATTTTTTAATTTTATCATTTACTCTTTTCTAAATATGTTTTTCATATTATTTTATCAAATAATTTTCTTAATTCATTTGGTATTATATGTTATGCATTGTTGAATCACCATACAATAAATATACATAAGGAACCTTAATAAATATATTTTTTATATCAAATCCTTTTTAGTTTTTTTTCTCAACTGTGTTGACTTCACATTTAAATAATATTTTATACATAAAATAATTTTTAAAAATTTCCATTATGCTGAATATATACTTTATTAAAATTCAGATTTTACATGATAACTTTTTTTTTATAAAGGCCCCAGTTTTGAAACTGCCTTAAGCCCCACAAAATGTAGGCACGGCACTGGAAGCTGCTACCGAATCAATTAAAACATGTGGCAAAGAAAAGGAAAAATCTAAAAGAATACAGCTGAAAGACTACTATGGCCTGTGGGCGATGAATACTTTAACAGTACTCTGTTAATCCTCTCTCTCGTAAGGGAAACAAAAAGGAATGGGTAGTTGGGTACACAACATGTCATCTATAACTTTGTAACACATGCCTTTGGACTAATATAAGCAGACCAGTAGCATCCATAATCATGGAACTTTGAAAAATTATATATCTCAACGACTGTCATAAATACGATGAAACAACCGACATGCATAGGGTGAGTTAGCAAATTATTTGTGTGTGGTGTGACAATTTCTCCATTTTCGACATGGATCCGAGATTTCCACAATTGTTCTTTGAAACTTATATATAGTAGGTGATTATCCCGTGTTAATACACGAATATAAATATTTATAAAATAATCAAGTTACAGTTAGTTAATATATCATTTTAATTTTTACAATAATTTTAAATTGTATTACAAATTACATGTATGAAAAATAAATAGAAGACTATGTTAGATTAAATTATATTGTTATTGTCAGAATATTATGGCCCAATGGTAAGGACGGGTTTCTTCCTGCACCCATGTTGTGAGTTCGAACTTTTCTGGAGGGAATTAAGTCATGATTTCTGGACACCAACACGAATATGGGCCTATGCTTTAGGGCCCATTTGCATACCCGGAGAGAGGGTTTATCCGTGGGCTGTACCTCCCCTTGGGGATTAGTCTGGGCCCTTCCATAGGCCCGGTGATATGATCATGGGAAGCATCAGGACATGTGTTCAGTGTTCGAAGCATATCTTCTCAACCACAATCAATAAACGCATGAAACCACCTGGAGAATATAGTCAGCTCAATTACAAAGGTCCTCGAAGAAGAATCATATCAAAAAGAGTTCAGTTTATATTTTTGGAACCTTGAGAGTGATTCTCAAATTTGTTTTCGATCATGGTGTGTAATATCCATTGGTCAAAACTTTTATGATTGTTGGTGTGTAATATCCTTCAATCTAACTCAATCAAATTTGGTGTGTCATATCCAAGGGAGATTGTTATAGGGTAAATCAGGAGCTCTTCCGCAACTTCTGTGTGACCTTTCGACCCACATCCCTTGATTGTTTGTTGCTCCAAGTTACACATCTTTTTCTCGTTGGACCGGTGCGTCACATCCGGCAACAGATCGAGTTTGTTGCTTTCTGCCTCATTCGATTCAAGGCTTATCATGTACCAATTTCAGAGTATTCCTTGGGAGGTTTTTATCATTTGGTATCAGAGCAACACTCTGAGTTTGGTATTCATTCTCTATCACTTTCTCATCTTTTCATCTTCTTCATCCATCTTCTACCTTTCATCTTCTTTTCTTTATTTAAAAAAAAAAAAAAAGAGAGGACTTGTTGCTTTCAAGTGTTAAATCCTTCTTGGTCATATCTGTTAAATGTCGTGTTCAAGTTTTGTTTTTTTTTAAAAGCAAGATTTGAGGACAAATCTTTTTTTAAGAGGGGTGGAATGATATGATCATGGGAAGCATCAGGACATGTGTTCAGTGTTCGAAGCATATCTTCTCAACCACAATCAATAAACGCATGAAACC